>NC_064255.1:16746140-17047687 GCF_003254725.2 Canis lupus dingo | reverse complement strand
TTAAGCATTTTAATAATTGGAGGTTACGCTGATTCTGCTGAGAGTTGCTTTAGGCTTCATTAGGTTGAAACTGTTGTACTTGTGCTCTTATTCTTAGAGAGTAGCCCTTACTCCTTTCTTTTAAACTTTATTTTAGATATAATTGACATATAACATATAACATTGTAAGTTTAAGGTGTACAACCTCCTGAATATGTATGTATGTATGAATATATATATTATATGTATGTATGTGTGTGTATATGATATATATATATCACAATGATTATCACCCTAGCATTAGCTAACACCTTAAGCACATCATATAATTACTATTTCTTTTTTGTGATGAGAACATTTAAGATTTACTCTCACAGTGACTTTCAATTATATAATACTGTATCGTTAGCTGTAATTACAATGCTGTCCCTTGAATCCCCAGAATTTATTTGACTTATAACTAGAAGTTTGTACTGTTTGACCAATGGTACATTTCTCCAATCCTCCAGCCCCTGGTAACCATTTCTTCTACTGTCTGTTCTATGAGTTCAGATTTTTCAGATTCCACATACAAGTAACATCATATGGTATTTGTCTTTCCGTCTGACCTATTTTGCTTAGCAAAGTATCTTCAAGTTTCATCCATGAGGTTGCAAACAGAAGGATATTCTTTTTTATTATGGCTGAGTAATGTTTCATACACACACACACACACACACACACACACACACCACATTTTCTTTATCCACTCATGGACACTCAGATTGCTTCCATATCTTGGCTATTGTGAATAGTGTTGCAATGAATACAGGAGTGCATTTGTATCTTTGAGATAGGATCTCAGAGATATATGATTTTCATTTCTTTTTGATATATATCCAGAAGTGGAATTGCTGGATCATATATATAGTAGTTCTATTTTTAATCTTTTGAGGAACTCCCACACTGTTTTTCCAAAGTGGCTGTACCAATTTACATTTCCACCAACAGCGCACAAGGATTCTCTTTTCTCCACATCTTCGCCAACACTTGTTATCTCTTGTTCTTTTGGTGCTAGCCAGTCTAAGAGGTGTGAGGTGATTTCTCATTGTGGTTTTGACTTTAGTTTCCCTGATGACTAGTGATGTTGAGCACCTTCTCATCTACGAATTGGCCATTTCTGTGTCTTCTTTGGAAGAATGTCTATTTAGTTCCTCTGCCCATATTTATTTATTTATTTATTTATTTATTTATTTATTTATTTATTTATTTTTTAAGATTTTATTTATTTATTCATGAGAGAGAGAGAGAGAGAGAGAGGCAGAGACACAGGCAGATGAGAAACAGGCTCCATACTGGGAGCCCGATGTGGGACTCGATCCCCAGACTCCAGGATCACACCCTGGGCCAAGGCAGGCACCAAACCGCTGAGCCACCAAGGGATCCCCCCTCTGCCCATATTTAAATAAGGTTTTTCTTTTTTGTTGTTGAGTTGTATAAATTCCTTATATATTTGTATTTTTAACTCTTATCAGATATATGATTTGCAAATATTTTCTCCCATTCTGTAGTTACTTTTCATTTCTTTGTTTCTTTCACTGTGCAGAAGCCTTTTAGTTTGATGTAGTCCCGCCTATTAATTTTTGCCTTTGTTGTTTGTGCTTTTGCTGCCATAGCCAAAAACTTATTGCCAAGGCTAACATCAAGGAAACTTTCACCTAGGTTTTCTTCTAGGAGTATTTTGATTTCAGGTCCTTAATGCATTTTGAGTCTTTATAACTCATTTAAGTCTTTAATCCATTTTGAGTTGATTTTTGTGAGTGGTGTGAGATAACGGTCCAATTGCATTCTTCTGCATGTGATTAACCAGGTTTCCAACACTATTGAAGAGACTATTCTTTCCTCATTGAATATTCTTGGCTCTCTGGTCAGCTATTAGTTGACCACAAATACATGTATGTATTTCTGGGCTCTTGATTTTGTTCCATAGATCTCTATCTATTTTATTCCAGTATCATCTTTTTTTGGTTACTATTCCTGTATAGTATAGTTTGCAGTCAGGAAGTATGATGCCTCCAGCTTTGTTCTTTATTCTCAGAATTGTTTTGGCTCTTTGGATCTTATGTGGTTCCATATACATTATAAGATATTTTTATCTATATTTGTGAAAAATACCATTGGAATAGTGAAAAAGCACTGGGTATTATCTGCAACTAATGAATTGCTAAATTCTACCCCTGAAAATAATACTACACTATATGCAAAATAATTTGAATTTAAATAAAATTTTAAAAAAGAAAAGAAAAAAATCTCATCTACAATAGAATAAAAATCAATAAAATATTTAGCAATAATCTTAACCAAGGAGGTGAATGATCTTTAAACTGAAAACTATAGGACTATGATGAAAGAAATTGAGGAAGACATGAATAAATGGAAAGATATCCCACATTAATCAGAATAATTAATATTATTAAAATGTCTATACTATCCACAGCTATCTATATATTCAGTGTAATTCTTTTCAAGATTCCAGTGGTACTTTTTATAGAGCAGCCTTCATTCCTGGTGCAGAGTCATTACTCCTGGAGCCTGGTTTTCCATGGTCTCAACTGAAAGCCCGAGATGTTTTGAGAGGTCTCTTTACACAGTTGGGCCTGAAATCCAACATTTTCTCAAAACTCTGCACCCTCTGAAATTTCTTCAGAGCTCTCCAGTCTCCCAGTGGTTTTTCTCTGCCAGGCTTTTTGGACACTTACCTTGTAAACATGCAGTTTAGGAATTAGCCAAGACTCTAGGGGAATGTCTAGATAGATTCTGGTACGTGTGGATCCTTCCTATGTAATAACCTATGTCCAAGCCCCAGTGTATTGGCAGACCCAAACTTTAAGTTCTGTTTATCTAGCCCAGCAAGAATACTCTTCTTTTGGGGCTCTATTTCTCTGTGCCATGGTTTAGAAAATGTTCTTAGGGAGAAAGTGAGAATAAATGTGGTACTCTCCTTTTTTTCAATGCCCAGAGCCCTGTGTTGATCATTAAGCAATGTCTGCAAACAGTTAATTTATGTATTTTGTCCACCACTTATAGTTGCTTTTGGTGGGTGGTAGGTTTGATACCAAAACCCAAAGACTACCAATATTCCTTATTTACATTGCTATTCCTTGCTTATGCCAGGGTCTCATAGTTTTCTTCTTTGAAGATTGTTTATTTATTTGAGGTGGGGAAGGGGCAGACGGAGAGGAAGAGAGAGAATCTTAAGCAGGCTCCACACCAATGTGGAGCCCGACATGGGGCTTGATCTCAAGACCCTGAGATTGTGGCCTAAGCCAAAACCAAGAGTCAGACATTCAATCGACTGAACTCCCCAGGTGTCCCATTAGAAAAATATTTTAAATAGATATGCCAGATATTTGAAATATTTTGAAGCTATTCATAGAATTACATACAATCAAATTGTTGCTATTAACTAAAATACTCCACGATCCAGCTTTTTTTGGTTATCAATTGGAACACTCAATAAAAGAGAAGTTCAGCTCTAAACTTTAGGTGAAATACGGAAGTGTAAAGTGAAAAGTCTTTCCATAGTCACAATCTGTCAAAATATTTCAGCCTCATGAAATATGTTGAAGGGTTACAATTTCTTTTCTTGCTCAGAAAATCTGAAAGGGAAACTAAAATTCAACAGGAATATGCACAATATGTGAAGAAAGGGAGCCAAATAAAGTGCTGTTCTGACTTGTGTTTTATCAAAGTAAAATCTAGTAAAGGAGGAACATACCAGAAACTGAAAGAGTGCAATGAGATCCAACTTCGTAGTTCCACACAAAGCTAATTGTGTTAATTCTTGTAAGTGATTTAGAGGTTCTTAACAGTCATTAAAGCAAAATAAAAATGAATAACCCCCTAAGTAATATCCTCCTTGGCTTAATGACATACAGAATCAATTGTGTGCAGCATTTAACATGCATTTTTATAAAATTGGCTTCCTTTTTAGAAATGGCATCCAAGACATAGCTGCAAGGCAATCACTATCAATTACCTGATTATTTCTGTTTTAGTTATAGTATAATTATCACTGGAAATAGATTATACTGTTGAAGTTGGAGGGTGATAATTAATCCTGCATCTCCTGCCCCTAGTATGAGTTTGGAGTCATTTGAGAAAATTTGCTAGGAATAAAATGGACACTGATCAAAGCTTTATTTTTAGTAAACAGTTTGCAGAAAAGTTACTTGGATCCATGGCCATAACTGGGCTTCCTACTACTTTTACCTCAGTTGAAAGAACATAGTTAAAGGGGAATTTGGGTCTGCCAAGTAGGTTCGCTTGCCCAGAACTGTTGCCCCATATTGGTTGAGTCTGTTAATGGTGATTGACACAGACAGGTCTACAGACTGGTCCTGACCAGTGTGTGCTTATCTCAAGGATGTAACACAATTTACTCCTCATGGGCAGGGATATGAATAAAGAGAATGAGATAGCACTTGGGTCGTGCATATTTGGTTCATTTTAATATTATGGCAAGAATTTTTACTTTAGGATCAAAGTAGGAAGTTGGGGTGTAAGGGTATGCTTTATAATACTTAGGATTAGATATGAAGTTTCTTTTGTCCACCTCCTTAATTTCCATTGCTCTATCCATTCTACTGCCTAGTAGAATTCAAAGCACTAAAGAGAACTTAGAGTAAATTAATAATGACCAAATGGTATCATCAGAATACACAT
Organism: Canis lupus dingo; assembly: GCF_003254725.2. Lineage (NCBI taxonomy): Eukaryota > Metazoa > Chordata > Mammalia > Carnivora > Canidae > Canis > Canis lupus. The sequence goes on along the minus strand of NC_064255.1, from coordinate 17,043,004 downwards.
ACTAATGCCTATATTACATCTCATATTTGTACAAGATTTAAATAAATATATATTTTATTTCTAAAGCATTCTTATATGTACTATATATTACACGTGTAATCCGGATGTGAGTTTATCTTTTAGTTTCAAATGAAGTGTGTTTAAACCCTATCCAACTGAACAATAGCAGAGATTCTGCACACACATCTATATGATTGGGTGGTAATGTTGGGGGACTTATGTCTACATCATCTTGATCTCCTCTGGTGCTCCTATCTTGCTTCTGATTAATGAGTTCAGTGTCTGTATTATCCTATTTTACCATGGATGTTGTCTCATTCCATAGTATACACAGTGATGCATTTTCTTTATCCTATTTCCACCAAAACTATGAAAATTAAGACATTCCCATGTGATATATTGGTAGAGTAAGTCTTGGATGGTTAACTGAAAGTTTGTGAAGATGGAGATGGTTTATATAGTCATAAAAATAAACTAGAATTGAGTATTTTCTTTCCTTTTATGGAACTTTCTGCCATCAACACTATCTTACTTTCCTTGCCTCTTTCTTCCTTCCCCTTTTCTTTCTTTCCAAGCATTCTTCTTAGGAATGAACTCTACCCTCCCAGATTTTTTGCATTTATTCATGAAATTTTCTCCAGTTCTCATCCTCAAACTAATCTTCAAGTCTTCAAGGTCAAACTCATGGACTACCTCCTTGTGATCTTGTTTTTTCTGAGCCTCTGCAAGGATATGGGAGTAGAGAGACCACAAAATTTATGTCCTCAGTATATGAACTATACCATAAGGAGGTAGAAGTAGATTTCACCTATTTTGGCTTGAATATTAATTATTTTCAACTTTATTATGTATTAATTGGATATCTATAACTCTATTATAAAAGGGTTGTTAATTTACACTTGTACAAAATTAACAGTAGCTCTATAATTTGATAAATATAATTGCTAGCCCCTCAAGTCTTCATAGGAATATGATTGCTTATCTAGTTGTAATTACATTCCTAGCTTGTGTTGTTTGATATCAGCATATGGGATGCCTCTCCCTTATAGGACAAAACAACAAAATTCCCACAGCCTGCTTTATGATTCTTGACATTTCTATAACCACAACTAGAATTATTTCTTTTTTTAACTGAAGGATAATTGATATACAATGTTGTGTTAGTTTCAGGTGTATAACAGTGATTTGATATTTATATACATTATGTAATGGTTACTACAATACTCTAGTTACCATCTGTCACCATACAAAGTTGTTACAATAATGCTGACTATATTTTTTGTTACATACTTTTTTCCCCCATGTTTTATTTATTTTATGCCTGGAAAATTGTACCCCTTAATCCCCCTTAATCCCCTTTGTTCATCATCCCATTCCCTTGCCCTCTGGCAACCATCAGTTTGTTTTCTGTATCTATGAGTCTGTTTCTGTACCTGTTTTGTTTACTTGTTTTATTTTTCAGATTTCAGGAATAAGTGAAATCATAGGGTATTTGTCTTTCTCTGACATTTCACTTAGCATTATATCGTCTTGGTCCATCCATGTTGTTGCAAATGGCAAGACTTCATTCGTTTTTATAGATGAGTAATATTTAATTGTGTGTGTATATGACATACACTACACATTCACAACACATCTTCTTTATCCATTCATCTATCAATGGACGTTTAGGTTGTTTCCATGTCATGACTATTGTAAATAATCTGTGATGAGCATAGGGGTGCCTACGTCTTTTTGAATTAGTGTTTGTCTTTTCTTCCAATAAATATCTAGAAATGAAATTGCTGGAGCATAGGATAGTTCTAGTTCTAATTTTTTGAGGAACCTCCATACTCTTTTCTATAGTGACTGTACCAACTTACATTCCTACCTACAGTTCTCCAGAACTTTTTCTGTACTTCCTTGTCAAAACTTCTTACTTCTTTTTGATAATAACCATAGAGTTATTTCTTTTATATGGCAATGGTTTTCAGACAGATATCTGTAAGGTAAATAAATTATATGATGTCTTTCTAAGAGTAGAAAGTAGGTGAGTATGCAACAGGGACTCTGAATTCTTGAGTTGTCATTGAGGACAAAGTGAGCTGAGGAAGAAGTTAGGAGGGATCTACCACATTCCTCCAAGCATACAATTTGTCTGAGAGCTGCCTTCATCCAACTTGGTAGCATTTACTTCTTGATATTAGACACCTTTCTAATACAAATCTGGGTTATATTTTTACTCAGTTACTTTTGATAAACATGTTCTTTCACTTTTGCATTTTACAGCTTGATCCAATATCAAGAATTTGGTTGCAGACATAACAAACCACCTGAGAGAGTCCCTACGGAGCTTGGCAGAGTAATTTGCTAAAGTATCTAGCAACTGCCCAGAAACTGCTTCTGTGTCTGAGAATGCTAATGAAAGGGTTCGTTTCTAATTCTGTCCTGAACAGAAGAGGAAAAAAAAAATTCCTTTCAGTTGGGGAAAAAAGAGTAGTGAAATTATAACATACTTGAGTGAGTTTTACTTCCCACTTGGTTAGTTGTATCCCTTTGTTTTTAATGTATGTAGAGATTAGATGAGGAAAACAAACAAGTTTTGGAAATTTTTACCTATTTAATAAGCTTCTAGAAAAAAATGAATATTTTTCCGTCAAATGTTGAGAATTAGTTTAAAGGTTACAAAGTAGCAGCTAAAGAATAAGTAGTACAAATGCTTTAAAATTTAGGACTAGTTTTAAAAGTGTTTCTAAAGCTCCATTCCCCAAATAGGCACAATGTTAAGAATCACCTGGATGTTTCTTAAATATACATATTTGTGGGTTCTACCCCAGACCTCCTGAATCTGACTCTCCAGTAAAAGGGCCCAGGAATCTCTGTTTAATAAGCATTCCAGCTGATTCTTATTATAAGTAAATTTTTAATACACTTACAGAGTGAGGGGAGCAGTGCATAAGAATCTCTTGTGTGTGTTCCCCCCAAAATAGATTGTCCTTCATACCAAGGTATCAATATGTATTTCCCCATACCTAAGGAAACCACCATCATTGCTTCCCTATTCCTTCCTAAGCCCTTCAAAGGTAGAGATAATTCCCTAGCATCTCCTGCCTTAATGAAATGTTTGCTACATTTGTTATTCAATAAGTGAACTATTTCATAAATACTAAAATTGCTATGTTAAACAGTTTTAATGAAAAAAAAAAACTTTGGTCCCTGATGATGGAATATTCTTGGCATAACGTTCATAGAAAGCAAACACATACCAACTGAAGGCATTACAGAACTGAGGCTTCAACTGCAGAAAGTCACCAGGTGACAGTTTTATGACAGTGACTATACACATTTGATTCCATTGCTTAGACAAGTGAAAACCTCCCAGCTCAGTCTTTACTTCAAATTAACCTTAGTCTTCAGCAGCAGGAGCAATTATTTGGACCTACATTTAGAGACAGGAAAAGGAAAGAAATTCTTCTTTTATGCCTCATTAGGCTACAGAATAAGTAACACAATACAAATGTCTCTGAAAGGATTAATGATACAGCTCAAGATAGCTACTATTTGTTCTAATTGGAAATACGATCATCATTTCCTCTGATCTTCGGATCTAGGGATGAGCAAGGATCACAGCTGAATCGTAAGTAAAGAGGCAACCGGAGAGATGAAATCATCCTGAAGTTGGCTATTATCAGGCCATCCAGCACTTCTTTCCAGTTTTCCACTTTCCTGGAAGCAGTAGCCACAGGGCTGCATGGTGTAGTTCCAGTATTATTGAGAGGTCAACGATTATTCTAAAGACTAGCAGTACTTTGGGCCTGTGAATAGACAAGAGTCTTGCAGGGGGCCACTTGGAGATGATGAGAATCTAAGCACTTGTGCCCACTTCGGGTGAAATTTTTCTTGGCCCGAGTGCTCCAATTCCCAATTTTTTTTTTCCTATTTAGCAGAAGAATTAGAAGAACTTATTTGAGATGATCCATTATATTTCAGACAGGTGTAGGAAGACTCTGAATGTGAGACTGTTACTAATAAAGAAAGGAATGTTGAGAAGCAGTCCTAATTACGTATTAGCTATCTAGTTACTTTTTATCACATCAGCCTGTTATACAGCATAGTGCTTATGAGTACTTCTGGGAGCTGATAGCCTAGGCTTGGAGCTTGGCTTTTCTTCCAGCTGTAGAACTCAGGGCAAGCGACATAACTTCTCTGTGCTTCAGTGTTCTCATCTGAAAAATGAGAGTTATGATATTCTCTGCTCCAGAGTAGTGTTGAGAGTTAGGTGAGTTGGTCTATGCAAAGTAAAGACCAAGCTGGGAGGTTTTCGCTTTCTATCTGATCCATAGAAAATACTTTTTTTAAAAAAAAGATTTTTTATTTTTCATTTGAGAGAGAGTGTGTGAACAAGTGTGGGGGATTGTGGGGTAGAGGGGCTGAGGGAGAAGCAGACTCCTCACGGAGCTGGGAGCCCAATGCAGGGCTCAAACCTGGGATTCTGGGATCATGGCCTGAGCCAAAGGCAGACACTTAATCCACTAAGCCACCAGGCATCCTAGAAAATACTTTTTTTTAATGTTACTTGTTATTAATTCCTTGCATGTCACATAACACAGTAAGATATTTGTCCCACTTGTTAAAAATTATTTGCTTGTTTTCCATCTAACGCACTCCACTAGATCATAACCTCCATGTGAGCAGGGACTTTGCACGGATCACCACAATGTCCCCAGAATTTAGACTAATGTCTGATGGGGAGTAGAGAGATAGTCAGTAAATAATTCTCGAATGAATGTGTTAGGTGGAACCAATGAAATACAGATGTTCAACCATTGTTTCACTATAAAATAGTGGCTTTATGTGGTTCAAAGGAATAGAATGAATGCTCTGGATTTGGGGACAGTCAATTTAGAGTCAATTAGACTCTCAGTTTAGCTGAGCCACCTAACAGCTATGCGACCTTGAGCAGGTTTCTTCATTTTCCTAATTTATAGTTGGGAGATGATATATACCTATCTCCAAGGGTTTGTTATGGGAATAAAATAAATAATGTGTGTGGAAGTAACTTGCACACAGTAAACAAAACATTTTTTTGGACACAAAGTAAATTCTAGCATTAATATAGTAACTTTGGAATTCCCAAAGTGCATTTGCATGTGTTATCTCATTTGTTCCCTATAACAATATCAAGTGATATAGATAAAAGACTCTTATTGTGCAAGGATAATTACTTACTACAAAGGAATCCACTTAAAGCTGCAACAAGAATTTCATAGTGTATAAGGAGAAAAAGTTTCCATCGAGACTTTATCTTGAGAAAGATGGAGTTAAAGTAATATAAATAATGTTTTTGTATAAATATAATAATTTAGGTTATGATGACAACTAGGGCTAATTATTGAAAATGGTGAAGTTTTTTTTTTTTTAAACATGATTTCTGGCAAGACTATACGAAAGGATAATGCAGCATCCCTTCATGTTTAATTGACTTTTAAGGCATGATCAAAAAGTTTTACTTTTTAGAGATATTTGGGGTTTTATCAGTTTTCCCAAGGACCTTTTTATTATTTTGATATTGGAACTTTTCTTCTTCGAAATGCCTGGCTTGTCATCAACTTGGCCTTTTCTCTTTCTGTCTCCTGTTATTTTGAGCTACCCAACTAGGCCAGACCCTTCATGGTGGTGGCTTTTTGGGTGATTTGCACTATTTGGCAGCACTACTCCCATTTATCGCTTGAAATTTTGAAACTTTCCCAAGATTTATAGTTTTTCTTGGCAAAGAACTTGTGTTATATTTATAGACTAATGATCAAAGACATTGACTTAATGGTTAGAGATAGATACGAATCTTAAGACTGAAGGGATGTAGAGAGCAGACTAATTTTGTACATGATCAACTCATTAGATCATTAGAGAATATTTTCATGTTATGATGGCTTTTGCTTTCCTGTATTATTGTGCAGACTCAGATAATAAAATTGTGATAATGAGGAACTTCTATATTATGTCTTCATTTTAGAGATGATTAAAATGTAGCTCAGAGAAGTTTAGTGGCTTAAGGCAACACAGCAAGTAAGTATGCTATCCTAATCCATGTTCCTATGCAAAAGAGCTGATAATATGGGGGCTAAGAGTAATTCTATTTCCTCTTGGTTGGTAGCAACTTGAATTCATACTTTATTATAATAAGAAAGAGCCTTTTCATAGGACCCATAACTCTGTAGAGCTATTAAGATTTCTGAGTCATCTCCAGTTTCAGATTCAAATCTCTTCTTGTGCAGGTGATTTTCATCTCCATAAAAAGTGAATGCAGATCTCATGTCTGGGAATTTCTTCTTGAAAAGATTGAAGGGGATAATGGAAAGAGTTTTTTTAATATAAATTTATTTTTTATTGGTGTTCAATTCACCAACATATAGAATAATACCCAGTGCTCATCCCATCAAGTGCCCCCCTCAGTGCCCGTCACCCAGTCACCCCCACCCCCTGCCCACCCCCCTTTCCACCACCCCTTGTTCATTTCCCAGAGTTAAGAGTCTCTCATGTTCTGTCTCCCTTTCTGATATTTACCACTCATTTTTCCTCCTTTCCCCTTTATTCCCTTTCATTATTGTTTATATTCCCCAAATGAATGAGACCATAAAATGTTTGTCCTTCTCCGACTGACTTACTTCACTCAGCATAATACCCTCCAGTTCCATCCACATCGAAGCAAATGGTGGGTATTTGTCATTTCTAGTGGCTGAGGAATATTCCATTGTATACATAAACCACATCTTCTTTATCCATTCATCTTTCGATGGACACCGAGGCTCCTTCCACAGTTTAGCTATTGTGGCCATTGCTGCTAGAAACATCAGCGTCCGATGCAGGTGTCCCGGCGTTTCACTGCATCTGTATCTTTGGGGTAAATCCCCAGCAGTGCAATTGCTGGGTCATAGGGCAGATCTATTTTTAACTCTTTGAGGAACCTTCACACAGTTTTCAGAGTGGCTGCACCAGTTCACATTCCCACCAACAGTGCAGGAGGGTTCCCCTTTCTCCACACCCTCTCCAACATTTGTGGTTTCCTGCCTTGTTAATTTGGAAAGAGTTTTGAATGGAGAATCAAGGCTTATGGGTTCTAAGTTTGGCTGTGATGCTGATCAGGTGTCAAAAATCAAATATGAGCTGGGACAAGGGGCTTTCTCATTCTGAACATTGGTTTCCTTAACTCTAAGATAAAGATCCTAAACTCATTTATCACTAAGGCTGTTCCATGTCAGGATTTCACATGTCTGCCTGATGCCTGCAGTCCACTACAGGCCAGGCAAGCTATCTCTTGCTGCTCTTAATTTGAACCATAAGGTCTGACATAGGTGGAGTGTAACTGCAGCTTTCTACTTTCATTCTCCTTGTAGTTCTCCTTATCCTTTCCTTTGAACCTCAAGTTTTCTAGCAGGCAGTAGATTGGTAAGAACAGAGTCCTCAGAGTCAGACATGCCTGGTTCTAAATCCCTACTTCTCTGAGTTTCGTTTCTTATCTTAAAATTAGTATATTATATAAAGCTGGCTACTGGTAAATATTAAATTTGTTAGTATATATAAAATATCTGGTACATAGGAGAAATTCAGTAAACACCAGTTCCCTCTGTCCCTCCACACCTTCTTCAAACACAAAAGATCTAAAACATGTTGGCTTTAGGGCCACCAGATTCCCTTCTCTGGGAGAACATAGAGATGCAAATGGTTAAGACAGAAAATAAGCTAAGTATTCATTGTAATGGGCTTAGATACTGTTAAGCAATGTCCATTTAAAAGAGCAAATCTTGAGACTGTCACCACTTGTATGTACATCCATTTGGAAGTTCCTGAACAAACCATTGATGTGATTAATTTTAACTCACCATCTTTTTAGTGACCTTGGACTTCAGGCCATTGTTTTGCTCTCTTACTAATCTCAAAAAGCCTGGTGTTTTCACTGCCAAAAACAATATAGGAGATTAGACCTGCCTTTAAAAGATCTTAGTGATCCATCATCTCACTTTTTTCAGACAGCCTAAGCTGAGGATTCCCTCAGATAGATTGGATATCCGCTTGGCTGATATTCATGACTTCCTATGGGAGCTCAGTTTCTATTTTATCTATCTATCTATCTATCTATCTATCTATCTATCTATCTATCTATCTATCTATCTATCTATCTATCTATCTATCTATCTATCTATCTATCCAGCTATTTATCATCTATCTGTCAATAATCTATCATCTATCTACTTATCTACCCACTTTCTTACTTACCTGCCGACCTATCTATTCATGCCTGTCTATGCCTATACCTATCACATATGCCAAATATTTTTTCTTGATTTGGGAACTGTGTAGAAGGCTCTCAAATAGGTTTTCAGAGTGAAAGTAAACGAATTACTTTAGCCATTTTGTTCAGTTATCTTTCAGAATATCTTAATTAAATTTGATTTAATGAAATGAGTTTCTACCATGTGCACTTGCATATGATTTCTTTTAGAGATCTAAGCAAAATCATTCCTATACTCAGAGCTCAGATTTCAGTTATTCAGAAAATGTGAGGCTGTCCAGCAGAGCAAACCCAAAGCCAGATCAGTCTCCAAATGTGCCCTATTCCACTTCACTATCTCTATGACTATCATTCTGTGATTCTTGCAGCAATATGGCATAGTTCTCTTGGCAGGATTTAGGTAGAAAATCAGGCAAGAGTTTTGCCTGTGGTCTGGCAACTGAGCAGTTTAGGAATCTGCTTGTTTTCAAGGTTTGAAATAAGTGACCAGAAATCTAAAAGTGGTCCGGAGTAGAAGGGGACATTAAGGATTGGAAAGCAGATAGATCAGAGAAGAGGTCAAATTGGAATAAGAGATGGATTTTAGATGCATTAACTCAAGATCCAGGTTACAGAGTACAAAGTCTGGAACTAGTATGGATGGGAAGCTGTTTTAATACATCTTCGCCACTATATCCTTTCTTGCTCTTATGATGCAGAATTTGACCCTATTCCATAATCACGGTACAAAAGAATATAAAGTAGTTTCTGATTATGGCTATTTTTCTTTTTTTAAAAAAATATTTTATTTATTTACTCATGAGAGACACACACATACACACACAGAGGCAGAGACATAGGCAAAGGGAGAAGCAAGCCCCAAGCAGGGACCCCGATGTGGGACTCGATCCCGGGGCCCCAGGATCACGCCCTGGGCCGAAGGCAGGTGCTAAACTGCTGAGCCACCCAGGGATCCCCTCTGTTTGTTTTTTTATGGCAAATGTCAAATATAGCCCATAATATTTTAAATAGTCTTCCAAAAACAGAGCCATTTTCCTCTTTCTACATCAATGGACTTTAGTGTAAATCATTATTTCACTACAATGAGTGAGAGAGCTCAGAGAATAAAGACAGCATTTTGTTGTCTCCTGGATGCTGTGGTCCCTGGCATAGACCCATAGGCCCTGGCTTGTAGCAGATTCTCCATACACATTTTTTTGAATTGAGATAATTAGGTTCCGTGTTAAGAGCAAATCAGTTCAAGCCATTTCTGTTATGAAACAATGTGTTTTCCTTAAGCCATCACCTTCCCTGAGTTGGAAACTTTGCTTGATCAATAATGACTCTTCTAGAAGCCATTAGTTCAGAATCCCATAGAGCATCTTTGGGGGCTGATGGGCACTGCACATCTGTCACTCCTCTTTGACAATCTGCAAGGTGCGGCTGCAGGCATCTGTGGAGAGTGGATTAGCAACTCTGTCCTATTTTGTGCAAGAATCCCCAAGGTAGAATGTGAGGCTCAACACAGAGTCTGCACATGCTTAGCATGCTGGCTGGAATTAAACACCTCATTTGAAAACCAAGACACACAAGGAAGGAAATGGAACAAATCCCTTGCTTTCAGTTGCATTGCAAATAGGACCAAGTGAAGCTTAAGTGTAGAAATTCTGCCTGGATTGTTCTGAATCTAAATGGTTCCTCTCTTGCAAGACGGTGGTTGAGTTATTTTGATGTTTGAGACTGAGTAGAAATATCGAGTGTATCAGCTACTTCATTCTTACATTCAATCACTCATTCAGTCATTTGCCAAACACCTATTGGACACCTATTATGTGCTACAGATGAAGCAGAGAATAAGACAAATGCCCTATCCTCATGGAGCTCACATTCTAGTGGAAATGAGCAAATAAGTTTATCACACAATGTCAGCAATGAATAACAGTAATTCAGAGTAAGGTTGATACGCTGGTACCATAATGTTTGGTAGCAGATATTATGGTGACAGTGACAGATAATGGTCACAGATGGGTTTTCTGAGTAATTGCCTTTTGGGTAGAGACATGAACAAAGTGAAGGTGGGACCATGTAGATATATAAAGAAGTTCCTTGCAGAAAAAGAATATGTAGAGGCCCTGGGCTGGGAACACACTTGGCATTCTGGGGGCAGCCGGAAGACTGGTGAGACTGCATAGAGTTTTGTGGGAGGGGATTATGGGGGACAGAATAAAGCTAGAAATGGGCAGCTTACAAGAAGGATGTTTGCTGGGGTAAGGGTTTTGGATTTTGTTGTAAGTGTAAATAAGAAAGTAATGGAGGACATACGAAAGGGGAAGTAAAATCTTTTTTAAAAAAATTTTTTATTGGAGTTCAATTTGCCAACATATGGCATAACACCCAGTGCTCATCCCGCCAAATGCCCCCCTCAATGCCCATCACCCAGGCACCCCAACTCCTCACCACGTCCCTTTCCACTACCCCTTGTTCGTTTCCAAGTATTAGGTGTCTCTCATGTTTTGTCACCCTCACTGATATTTTCACTCATTTTCTCTCCTTGAAAGGGGAAATAAAATCTGATTTACATATTTGAAGATTGCACTATGTAGTAGGCAGAAGAGTGGCCCTCCTAAACGTCTTTATTTTAGTCCCCAGAACCTGTGCATATGTTACTTTACATGACCAAGAAAAATTTAAGCTGCAGATGGAATTAAGGTTACTAATCACCTAATCTTAAAATAGGGAGATTACTTTGGTTTATTCATGTTGTCCGAGTATAATCACAAGCGTCCTTAAAAATGGAAGAAGGTAGAAGACGAGGTCAGAGTGACACTGTGTGAGAAGGATACACTCCACCTTTCCTGGCTTTGAAGGTGGCCAAATGTGGTCACAAACTCCAGGGTGTGGGCAGCCAACCAAGGCAAAAGGGAAGGAAAGGGATTCTCTACCAGAGCCTCTGAATAGGAATGTAGCTGAACAGCATCTTGATTTTAACCCAGTGAGACTCCTGTCAGACTTCTGAACTACAGAAGAGTAATATAATAAATTGGTATTGTTTAAGCCACAGAGTTTGTGACAGTAGGTTACAATAGAGTGTTAATACAACCTGGCTTCTGCATGGAGGAGGAACTGTACAATCTAAGAGTGGTGGTAGGGAGTCTGATTAGGTTGCTGGTGTGATTGTGTAGTCTAATGGTAATGGTGGCTTAGACAAGAGTGGCAGCAGTGAGGGGTGCTAGGAGGTTAGCAGACTTGGTGTATATTTCCAAACTGAGAGAAGTTGTCCTGAATAATCCCTAGGATTATGGTTGAAGTCATTGAATCTGAACAACTGGGTGAGGAGTGGTGCCATTTACTGACGTGAGAAAGAGTAGGGGGAGATACAGTTTAGGGGAGAAAAACAAGAGTTCTGTTTTAGAGATTTGGGTTTGAGATCCCTTTCAGATATCCAAGTGGAGATGTTGATTAGGCAACTGGACAAATTAGTCTGAAGTTCAGGAAAGGCGGGTCAAAGCTAGAGCTATAAATTCAGGATGGTAAAGCTGCAAAATAGAAAAGATTTCAGTGGTGCCCTCATCCCAACCCCAACTGCTTACACTTGAAATGTTATGTGAGAAGGAAGGATGGTTTTAATTTTCTCGAGACCATTATTATTTGGGGTCTTATAGTAATGGAACTGATATCCTAACCAATCTCCCAAATTATTTAATCACTTCTTGTTCAATCTAGTTTGAACTATTCAAATTGCCCAAAGTAAGTCCAGTAAACAGAACAGTAAAATTGAGCTGATGCTGTCACAGGTTTGGGGGAGACAGCCACGAATATTTCCTGACCATGTGTTCTTGCCTATACTTGCCAGGGCAAACTGAGTGACAGAGACCAAGTGTGGTTTCATTGGAGTGGTACATGTAGCCTTTGTCTGCACAGTTGAAAATGCTCATCATGATGTCGACGTTTGAAAAAGCCCAATGAGGAAAGATAGGGGAGGTTCTAGCATTTCCTTTTAGGACATGACCTTACTGTTGTACACATTCTTCTGATCATGTCCCACTGCTCAGAATTAAGTGTATGGTCCCATTTATCAATAAGAGAACTTTTCGTCTGGATGAGTGTGCATGTGGTTGAGATTTCAGAGTTCTGTTACTGAAGGATGAAAGAGAAAGCTGATGTTGAAGACAATACTAATTCTGATCCCAGTCTGTTTCTTGAGGCCACTCTAATATTTTTAAGATTTTATTTATTTATTCATGAGAGACACGGGTGGCGGGGGGTGCGGACAGAGACACAGGCACAGGGAGAAGCAGGCTCCATGCAGGGAGCCTGATGTGAGACTCGATCCCGTGACCCTTGGACCACGCCCTGAGCCAAAGGCAGATGCTCAACCGCTGAGTCACCCAGGTGTCCCAGCCACCCTAATATTTTTATGCATCCTTCCTATTCCAAGAATACTCACCCCTCCCTGAGAGTCACACCCTAGTCATTACATCAGTTCAAAGCCCAACACTGCAGGTGATGCATAGTCTTTTTCCACTATGACTAAGCATGGCTGCTCATGGCCCAGTGCCCTATAGCTTTTTGACCCCTCAGCAATGTAAAACAACAGATTGGGCACTGTATAGTGGCAATTAAAATAAACATAAAATCCCCTCAACCCTCCTGTTTAGAAAAAGGAAGAATCAGAACAATATAGCACTCACTTTATAATATTGATCACATATCTCTTTAAAGGAATATTGAAGACTCCTGTATTAGTTTGCCAGAGCTGCCAGAGCAAAATATTACAGACTGGGTGTCTTAGACAACAGAAATTCATTTTCTCACAGTTCTGGAGGCTAGAAGTCCAAGATCAAGGTGTCAGTAGGTTCATCTGAGTCCTCTCTCCTGGTCTTGCACATGAGCATCTTCTCTCTGTGTCCTCACATGGCCCTTCCTCTGTCCATGCAACCCTAGTGTCTCTTCTGTGAGTCCAAATTTCTTCTTCATGTAAGGATACCAGACAGATTGGATTAGGGCCCACCCATTGAAAATGAGGCTTTTAATATCCTTTTTAAAAGCCACATCATCATGTATGGTGACACTCTGAGGCACTGAGGTGAGGGTTAGAATCTTCATCCTAAGAACTGGGGGGGGGGGTACAATTCAGTCTATAATTCCTTTCCTTAGTAGTGGAGTAAATTATTTCTTTAATGCATCTGGCATCCCTGGTTCTGCTCACTGGCAGAACCTTCTGGATTAATGTCCTCTGTGTCTCCCCATGGACCAGAATCAAGAGAACAATATTTTAATAAAATATTTTAAACAAACAAAATGAATGCAAAAGATCCATGATGAGCAAAATATCAATTTTTAATAAAGGCAGGATCAATATTACTGATTTTTCCTTTTGCCTCAGGCTCCAATATGGCTTCCAATGACACTGTTACTGATCCTGTCATCATTAAAATCTTTGATATTTTATTCATCAAGGACTTTTTGCAGTAATTTTGATTGTTCAAAGTATTTCATGAAAATATCATTTATCTTCATGACTTTTTTTTGCAACCCCTTAAATTTTGCACCTGAGGCTAGCACCTGACTTGCTTCACCATCATCTCACTCCCTCCTCCCCCAAGCTCTGGCAAGCCCTGGCAAAATCCTGGGAATTTTGCTTTGCCCATTGTCCTCTTTCAGTACATTTAAAGTGGATACTGGAAAGGTTATCCTTCTTGGCGATCAAACCTCATTCTGCTGGGGCAGTTTCAGAGTTATAGGTGATTTAGTGTTTGACAATTTCAGGCTTTGGCCAGCCACATTTCCATGCATTTGGTAATGTAATCCCTTGAAAAACCTAATCAATTATTGATCGTTTTTGCTTCTAATCAATCCATGGGACAGTGACAACAGAGAATGGTCTCATGTAACATACTTTTTTTTTTATAAAGATTTTATTTATTCATGAGATATTTATTCATGAGAAACACAGGCAGAAGGGAGAGACACAGGCAGAGGGAGAAGCAGGCTCCCCGCAGGGATCCCGATGTGGGACTCGATCCTGGGACTCTTGGATCACGCCCTGAGTTGAAGGCAGGCACTCAACCGCTAAGCCACCCAGGCATCCCGTAACATACTTCTTAAGCATGAAAATTCCAATATTTTATTTTCTGTGCTCCACTCACCTTCACATTGGTCTTTTCCTGCAAGGTATCTGAGGTCATTAAAATTAGACCCAGGTAGGAAGGAAATTTCTTTAGTCCAATTTGTGTCACTGTGTGTGTCCCTCCCTTCCATCATCTGGTAAAGAACACTTACCAAGAAAAAGTCTAGAAAATCTCTGGCTACAGGCTCATCTCATGCTAAGGCTTCTTCTTCACAGTTAATGTAGTATAGAAGCTATTATTTTTCCAACTCTGATGATCCAAATATCTGGACCCTGCCCTAGGCCAATAAAAAGGAAAAAGAAAACAAGGTACCTTCCTAAACAGAGCTGAATTTCTGTCACTCTACCTTTGAGTAGTCTGACTCTTCCTATAACTCAGTTTACTCTTGTATGGCTTTGAAGAAAGTGGCAAGAATTAGTCAACGTGCACTAGTATTCTGAGAAATTTCAACATCTTCCTATAGCAGGCTCAGTTAGTTTGGTTTTTGATTTTCAAGTTATCACAGGAGACTTTGTGGTAGACCAAATAATAGCCCCTCAAAGATGTCTATGTCCTTAGTCTCAGAAACCTGTAAATATGTTACCTACAACAGCAAAGGGGAATAAAGGTAGCAGACGGAATTGAGGTTAATAATAGGACTCTGAGAGAGGAAAATTATCCTGGATTCTCTGAGTGGGCCCAGTGTAATCACAACAGTTCTCAAATGCAGATGACAGGGGCAAAAGAAACCAAAGTGATTCGGTGTGAGAAGGACTTGAAGAATTTTTACTAAATGTTTTGCTATTAGATTTCTAGCCTTAAATTTTTATAGCCTTTGCTACCCACTGCCTAACCTTTAAGCCAATGTCATATATGTTCAGTTGTGTTACAGTTTCTGTATTCATTAGTACATTGCTTCATAGCTCTGATGAGACCCAAAATAACTGGGGCTTCAGTAAGAGAGAACTTGATTTCTGGTTTATTTGTCTAAAGAGATGTATTCCAGCGCTGACATGGCTATTCCATGGATTAGTAGTGCAGATCTCTCTCTTGTCCTTCTGCCATTGCTAGGTATTATTTATTTCCACATGGATAAAGGAAATTCATCATCATATTTTGGTTACTTGGATGAAGAAATGGGAAGTAAAGGACACACACTTTCTCTTTAGGGCCACAACTTGGAGATTGCCACATCGTTAACACTCACATCCTACTGGTTAAAAATTAGTCACATGCCACATTTAGTTGCAAGGGAGGACAGCAGGTGCAATATTTATTTTGGGTGGCCACATGCCCAACTAACGTTTGAGGATTTTTTTTTTTTACTGAAGGAAAAAGGGACGGATGGAAACATTAATTTCTCCTACACACAGGAAGTGACATCATGTTGTGCAAACGAGAGATTGATTTACATTTGGGTTCCAAGTAGGAAAAAAAAGTACCCAGAAACAAAGTGGCTTTATAACACTTCCCATGGGCAGCGAGATAGTATGGATTCACCATAGAATCGACATTCCTGCAAAGACCAGAGAAGCATAGCACGTTCAAGTCAGAGACTGCACTACAAAGGTGCATGGGCAAATAAGTGTGCAAGCAAAACTCTCATGTAAAGACTCAGACTTGGCAAAGAACTTCTACCTCAGGAAGCAGACATCCCAGAACAGACCTTGTTATATGAGAACAAGGTGGAACATAGAAAGGAGGCTCCAGATAAGACCAGCTTACATGGTCCTAGCCCACTGTGGTCTAGCCCTTAGCCACTGTGGTGGAGTTATTATTAATTGCTGCAGAGGAAAAAAATCAAACTATTGCCAGAATCCAATGTGTATCATTTATAGATTAAATAGTAGATATTCTCACTCCAGGGTATACATTCCGTCATTCTCAACAAATTCTTTTGTCATCTTTGTGCATATCCCAAGTCAAACCCCCGCCCCCACCGCCATGGATGTTACTGCATTTAGGTATTTGGAATAGGTGGACTATACAGATTACAGACCAGATTCAGTTGTCTTAGGTGGGAAAACTAGCTAGGCACCACCCCCCCACACTCCCCCGCATAGAATTATGACCAAATGTGTTACCAGGGAGCTTAACCTTTCCAAGTCACTAAGCAGTAGAGAAGTATCCTGGCAGGTGAGGTCACTATGCCTTTTCACCCATAGAAGTTCTGACATTTGTGCTAAATATCATTGGTTATTTGCTCACTGTCCTATGAAATATCAACAATTCAAAAACATCTCAATGTCTCAGAACTTTTGTGATACTCTTGGTTAATGCCCTTATGCTTTGGCTGAGGGAGGAAACTGAAGTCCAGAGAAAATAAATGAGTTCTACTTAAGTCAGTAACTAGTTAGTTATTGACAGAGTCACTCTTGGAATTTTAGTCTTCTGCTTCTTACTCTACTGTTATATTCTTTGTAGTATATTTGCTTTTCTACTTGATTCTTCTTCCTAATCTTTGAAGTTACCCAAGTAATACACTGCATTTATTATTTTTTTAAACATTAGATTATAAAGTCCATATACTACTAATTTTAATTGTTTAACCTTGTCCTCAGAATTAACTACTCCTAATGTGTTGAGTATTCATGCCCTTGAATATATGCATAACCATGTTTGTGTGTACTTTTCATAGAACAACATATAGCATTGCTTGCATGTTTTTCTTTATTAAATAAGATCATATTATACACATTGTTCTGCAGTTTGCTTTTATTTACTCAACAATATATTTTTATGATTTACCCAGAGTGATATACAGCTATAATTCTTTCCTTTTAATTAATGTATGGTATTCCATCATCCAAATAGACCACACTTTATGAATTTATCTCATTAGCCATTTCCCTTTTAGTACATGTTTTGTTCCCAATATTCATTACTAAAGCTAAATAAATTTATACATTCAATATTCAAGATCTTTTTAATCACTCAAAAGAAAAGCCCCTGAAAAGGGAATGGCAACGGTGTGAGTGTCTGTGTCCCCTCAAAATTCCTATGTTGAAATTCTAACCCCCAAAGATGATGGTATTAGGAGATTGAACCTTAGGAAGATGCTTAGATTATGATGATGGAGCCCTCATGAATGAGATTAGTGCCCTTAAAATGAACAAGGGGTAGTGGAAGGGGAGGTGGGTGGGAGGATGGGGTGACTCGGTGACGGGCACTGAGGGGGGCACTTGATGGGATGAGCACTGGGTGTTATACTATATGTCGGCAAATCGAGCTCCAATAAAAAATTTAAAAAATAATAAACAGCATATAGGCCAGTTCAAAAAAAAAAGAAAAGAAAAGAAAAGAAAAGAAAAGAAAAAGATTAGTGCCTTTATAGGAGAGGCTCCAGAGAGATCCCTACCCTTCTACCCAGCGAGGATGTAGCAAGGAGGTGCCAGCTGTGGGCCAAGGAGAGGGTCCTCCTCACCAGAACACAACCATGCTGGCACCTCGATATTGGACTTTCTAGCCTCCAGAACTATGAGAAACAATTTCTATTATTTATAAGCCACCCAATCTGTGGTATTTTGTTATAGCAAGCCAAACACACTAAGACAGGGATAAATGCTATTTGGAATTGTGGCCCATGGAAGAAGATCTGCATTTTAATTACTCAATTTTACATTGAACATGTTAAAAGTCCTAGAGATCATAGAATTAGAAGAAACATCAGAAATCCCCAGGTGCGGCTTCCTCCTTTTGTAGAAACAGCAGTAGATATGAAGAATTTAATGATTTTCCCCCTCCCAAATTACAGAAGGACAATTGATGGTTTGTGCCCTCTGTTAATCTCTGTTTCATGGGCCCTTTTCCTTGTCATTGTCCAGGTTAGAATTCCTTGTGTCACCCATGGCTTCTTCCCTATGTTTCCTCTCCTCCTTCCTCCCCCTCCCCCCCAATTTATCATGCCACCCCTAGGAAACCTTCAATAATCCAGATAAGTTCTAGACTTCGCTCTTCCATCTTAGTCTACCCAGAACCACTCCACTATGATGTAAATCATTAATTACTCTAGAATATAAGCTCTATGATAGCAAAAACCAATTCTCCCTTGCTTTGTCCATGACAGATAAATCTGCTCTATAATAATACTCTTTTCTTTCTAGATGGATCCTTAGAGTTGTCAGTATAGTTCCAGGATCTTTCCCAACACTGTCCTACAAAAAATCAAATTGTCCAGTGAAATGGAACCTATTTCTTACCCTTGATGTGAAACTGTCTCCAGGACAGGTACTCATGGTTCCTTGGAGATGGTGGTTTATGGTTTATACATATCACTTAACTTGTACCTTTGCTTTGTTTTTATTATTCTTATCTGACTTATCCTACCCCACGCACTCAAGCTGTTCAATGTTCTCCCATCCCCAGAATCCAGTTCAACCCCCTCCTCTCCTTGAAGCCTGCCTTGCCTCTTCCTGTCTACAGTACCCTCCTTTATCTTCGTTCTTTTTCCTTACCTTCTATTGGTGTGTAAATAATACATCTCATTCTTCTCCCAGATGCTCTAAAGATAAAGGCCATGCTCTTCATTTTCCCTGTCTTCTGCACAATATCCACCATGGTACTGAGAATCTAGTAGAATCCAGCGGCTCATTGTTGGAGCAAATGAATATTGAGTAGAGAAGCATTACATAAGGGAACAGCCTTCTATATGGAAATGTTTTCAAAGGACTGAGATGATAATTTGTCAAAAATGAGTACCTATCTTGGCAAATGACTTTAGCATTTTGAAAAATACGCTAGTATAAATAATTTCCTTTTCTCATAATAAAAGTAATATGTGTCCACTGTAGGATTTTCAGAAAGAACACAGGGAAAATAAAAATGATTTCTAATTTCAGCACCCAGAGAGAACTTCAGAGGGTATTTCGTTCTATTTTTTCCCTCAAAAAAAAATAAGAAGCTTGCTTAGTTTTGAAGCAATCCAGAAAAATCGGCAAATACAGTACCTTGCTTTTTTGCAATTTATATTTTATTATCATCATTTTATCCATCTAATAGTCAGTTAGAAAGTTTTTTATGGAGCTGCCTGGGTGGCTCAGTGGTTTAGCGCCGCCTTCAGCCCAGGCCTTGACCCTGGCGACCTGGGATTGAGTCCCATGTCAGGCTCCCTGCATGGAGCCTGCTTCTCCCTCTGCCTGTGTCTCTGTCTCTCATTCTCTGTGTCTCTCATGACTAAATAAATAAAATCTTTTTTTTTTTTTTTAAAGAAAGCTTTTTGTGGCCGCATAATGTTCCATTCATGAAATGTTTCATAATACCTCCAATTACCTTTTAGGGAACATTTAGGTATTTCTAGTTTTAGGTATTTCTGCTATAAATCAATTAGCTAAGAATTATTGCCCAGGTATTCTGATAAGGCTTTTTTATTTAGTTACACTTTAAATTACTATAACAGCCCTTTATAGGAGGTACTTCTATTATACCCATTTTTTTAGATAAGTGAACTAATGACCAACTAAGATTGGGTTCTTCATCCAGAAACCAGAATTCTAACCCAGATTTATCTGGTTGAAGAACTGGTACCAACTATTATGAATGTAATCATGACAAATTCTCCTAATACAGAATTCTTTGTTCACATCCAAAGCTTTCTAATGAAACAATAACAACACTGGAATTACTAGAACAGGGGTTATAAAGAAACATCCTATTATCAAATTGCTTTTTGAAAAGATTTACACTGATTTATACTCACTGTATGCAGTATATGAGGCTGCCCTTTTCCCTGAGACATCCTTAGTCTTACCTGTCCACTATTAAAGTTTTTATCCTAACTAGTCTGTTACAGCATTTATCATAATATATTTGTTTATTTTTAGTACTTCAGTCTGTCTTGCTATACCATGAAATCTTTGATAGCAAGACTGAGTCTCGTTTGTCTTTTAATTCACAATACCTAACACAGTGCTCTATACATAGTAGATTCTTAATATGGCTTTTGTAAAAAATTTTTTTTTAAATGCCACCATGCCTTGCAGTTTCAGGTGGCAGTTTGCTGTACACAAGTTAAGTGTCACTTCACTGTTGTCCTTTCCAGTTCCCACACTTCTTCAATATGCAGCATCAGCTCTAGAAATTCTTGTCTTCTCACTGATCCTATGTGCCCTCCCACCTCTTTTTCTAATTCTCGACTCTCCAAAATCACCCTCAACTGTGACCTGTTTAATGAAGCCTTTGCTTTTACCATCTTCCTCTCTAGTGTTGGGCTTTCCCTGTCCAGACTCCCTTAAAGGATCAACCATTCATAATACATACCATGGCAGCAGGTTTTTATCAAATTTGGCAACTCATTATGTAATCCTTTTAGTGAACCTTTAATCATCTTAATGTCATTTATTCCTCATGCTTCTTAATCCCTACTCACCTTGAACATGTTTTAAGACCCTGGGAACTTGCAACCATTCTCCAAGCTTCGTGGAGTGGTGCACTAGAAGGACTCAGAAGTCCCCTAGGCATTTGGGGTTGGGTCAGGGGGTTGTCCCATTCCCAGGCTTCTCTCTAGGTAGGTTTGTGTGGCTTCTGTGACCATATTTTGGAAGAAAGTTCAGGAGTCATAGATTTTTCCCATATCTTACTATGAAAATGTTTCATCATGATACAGCTAGAGGCTCCTGGAATCCTATAGAGGAGTTCAGAACTTTTTGCCATGAGAGTGGTTTAGGGAGATTTTAATTAGCCGGTTTCCTTGGCCATCTACTGGAACCTTGATCACTAGCATCTTTGATCAACATAGGAATACTGAGTTACCTCCCTATGGCTGAAAAAATACTGTCAGATAATGAAAGCTTGCTGCAGTTGCATGCTCCAGTCCCCAAATGAGGTCAATGTGTTTTGCTCCTCCATCAGCTTCCATTGCAAGTTATGTGAATATTGTTTTTAGCACAGTCTGCACTGCATAGATGTCCATATGTTTTTTTCTTCTTGGTATCAACACAGCTTTTAAAGTTAAAAATTCTTTGGCATATTAATATGCCCTAATAAATCAAGTACATATGTCTTTAAACCACAAACACAAATATTCCATTTGCCATTAAATTTGTTGATACATTTGATTTATCATATTTTTCTATTTTGCCATCACTAGAACTTGCCAACTTGCCTTTGGAAATCTGCACTTATGGCAAATTAATATTTAATATAGAAATTGTAGAACCCAGAGGTTGGGGAGGATGAGGAGAGGCGGAAGTGGGCTCCAGAGGAAAGAAATTTGAGCTAGGGCGCCTTTGCATTTATGGCAGTCTTCACATGGAATGAAGGAGATACCACAGGAAATGAAAGGCACTCCAGGAAGTGAGGGGCTGAGGACAGGAGGAGCCAAAAATGGAAAAGAAGCATTAGACGCAATGGAAAAGTTCAGAAGAACTGGCAGAAAGAAGGAATAATGGTGACACTTTTGGCAAAGATGAAGGTCACCTCCAGAATGAAAAATCATTACCAGAGAAGAATAAAGATGCAGAATTTAAAGAAGCTCTACACCCCTCCAGTTTCCACACTCTACCTTTATTTTCAGTTGCTCTTAGTAGCTTAACAACGGCTTTCTCAGGTGGAAAACTTTATTAGACAGAGGGAAAGTGAGTCAGGAATGAAACTCTTTATTGACTAGGTAAATGCTATGATTCTAGTAGCTGCTATGGCTCCTTTAATGAAAGATTGATTCCAGATTTTGGCAGAAAATAGCCTGGCAAAAGCAACAAATGCTTCTTTGGGCTTGGCATGAAACTCCACCACTTTCGCGGCTCCCTCTGTCTGTTATATTTTGCCAGGCCAATTCCATGCTTAGAAAGAGAGGCAAGAAGCTACTGCTTACGCAGGAGGGAGAGTTCATATTGGAAGCAGAGAGGGAAAATCTGGGGCTGTGATTTGAATACTTATTTTTATTTGCTATTTAATTCATCGCAATGAATACTTAATGGACACCTAATAAGTGTCAAGTGCTGCACTAGATCCCAAGAATGAAGAACTCAGTGGTATTTAAAGAATCACAGTGGGTTAATTCAGGGGATGGCCAAGTACGGCCTGTGGGCCCTGGGTGCTCATGCCTGTTTTTGTCAAGTGCATTGCCCCATTCATTTGCATCTTATCCTGTCTCCTTTTGTGTTACAGTGTCAGAGTTGAAGAATCATCAGAACAGGGACTGGATAGACTGCAAGAGTAAAACATGTTTATTATTTTGTTCTTTACAGAAAAAGTTTGCTGACTGCTAGATAAACACAGTTGTTATAGCAGAATTATGCTGGAGTTCAATAAATTATAGAAGGATCCGGGGATGTTAGTGAAAGCTTCGAAAAAGGGTTGATGTGTGACATTTGATTTCAGTTTTGAGAGATGTAAAGGACTTTCTGGGCATGAAGAAATAAGAGTAGCACTTTGGGAACAGCAGTGACAAAGACATTACTGTGAAATAACTTGTGAATTTCAGGAATCTGCCCACTGCTTGTTCTGACTGAAGCATAGGTTGGGGTGGGTGCTAAGACTGGGGTTTGGAGGCTAGAGGGGCCAGTAGGATCCAAATCCTATATGGAAAGACCTCATACTGGGAACTTCAGATGCCCACAATCAGCATGTCAAGATACTCATATTAATAGCACACAATCTCTACCCTCCTGAAGCTCAGCCTCCAGTGGGATGTATAAGATATTAAATAAAGCACACGACAGATGAGATACATACTCTAGAAAAGTTCAAACAAAATGTAATGAGGATCTTTTTAGTAAGGAGAAATCATATCTGATTGCAGAGATGAGAAAATTAATTCATGTTAATGTTAATAGTGCATCTTGAAAGGTGGCTGCAATTTTGGGGAGCAGTTGGGCACAGGCAGAGAAACTAGACTAAAGGGATGTAGGCAAAAAGAAATGTTAAGAGGTTTAGATGTGTCTTAGCCCAGATCCCCTAGTAAATGGAATCTGAAGTCAAAGCTTTGTGGTAATTTTCTTTTGGGAAATGCAATCTCAGGGAAGCAGAAGGCAGAAATGAAAGGGAGTGAGGCATAGATGAAGGGACAGCAAATGCAAGGGGAGTCTGTTTCTCAGACTTGCCACAGATGCATAAAGAGCATAGCTGATTGCATGTGACTTTGGGGAGAGTTTCCTAGAGTTTAATGGATTTCTATATTTCAGAAGAGTCCACCTGATAGAGTGGAGGAAAAGAATGAGAGAAGAATTTCTCTCTCTCTCTCTTTCATTTCATTGGCCAACTCAAAGTGAGTACTCCTTTGGGCACTAACTTCCCTGCACTGCTGAATTGTGGCACCCAGCCCGCTTAGCTACTGGGAAAGTAAGAGGCCCCATGTGTTCAGTCTGGCTAAGGTGCCTGTGTGCCTGTCTCTCCTTGCCAGTCAGTGCTATGGACAGAGCTCCTTGGTCTGTAGCCGTAGTGGCAGCAGCAGTGACCTGACTTCATGACCTTGGGGATAGTGCAAAACTTTCTAGGACCACTCCAGCCAGAAAACAAGTGGCCAGATTTATGGTGGCACATAAGCTGAGCCCAACACAGGGAGCATCAAGTTATGTGTCTGGAATATAAGTCCGGGAGCTAATGGGAGAGAAGACCAGGGAAGTTGGAATGCCTTATGGAAGACACTGATTGTTGGGGGAGGAAGTGGGGGAGCAGTGATTTTGCAAGGTCACAGCCACTGGCTATGGCCTTTCTTGATGGCAACACCAATGATGTAAGGGGTTGAGTTCTTTCTTTGTTGAGGTCAACACTGTCCCTTTAGAAAGAAAGGCAGTATAGTAGTTAAAACCATGGCCTTGGAACCAAAATGCTGGATTCAAATCCCAGTTCTCCCTTTACTAGCTAATGTGTCTCAGTTTTCTCAGCTTTAAATAAGACCTATGATAGTTGCCTCTTAATAAGGTTGTTGAAAGGACTAAATGAAATAACGTATGTGAGGTACTTAGCATAATTATTTTCAGTGCTTCTCTGTATTACTTTAGGACAATAATCTCTTATTTGTAATTCTGAAATCCAAAAGTCACTGAAAACTGAAAGCTATTTTGTAACTCATTTGATGGCAAGGGCTCATCTGAGGTTATTTAAAATCTTTATGAATCACACATAGTGCCAATGGTTTTTTTTTTCTTTATCTCATCATATTAACCTCATATGTTTTCACTGTAGAAATATTAATGTATTTAATTAAAGAGTGCTATTCCAGGCCCTGATGGGATGGGGTTGTTTTATGTCATTTGACCTATGCACCACATTCCTAGTCTAAAAGCCCCAAATTTCCAAATTCTGAAACACAAGAATTGCACAAGAATTTCAAATAAGGGATTATGCATTTGTATTATTCAGCAGTTTGAAATGACAATATAGGGATTAACACTGATTCTTCCTATCCTTCCTACAATAAAAGCACATTAAAAATTCTTGGGAAGCTTTGAGTTGCTTTCAAAACATAATCCAGTGTGTGAACTTTTGAAAATATGTTTTTATATATTTTTAATGAAAAAAGAAAAATTCTAATCATCTCCCCACCATTTTGCTCCATTTTCAGCCCACTGGTGTAACAATTAATGGTAATACTTTGGATAACCTCTCATATCTCAAAATATTTTCAGGGATAACCTGTCATGATAAACTACTTTTGTTAAATAGTTTGGACCCAAACATGGAAGACTAGTAGTTTAATGATACACTCTTTTAAAACTACATTGCATGTCACATTGTGTGTCAACTACACTTCACTTCAAAAGAACAACTACATTGCATTGGAGAAAACCTCATTAGAAATTCACCATAAAAGTGTTTGACTTTTATCTGAATCAGATATATTTTGGTATAAGTTTTAATAACATTTCTTAAGTCTACATAGATAGAGCTGAAGGCTTTCTTTCAAATAGACCATTAAAACCTATGTCATTTTGGTTATATAGAACTTCTGTTTCTGCTAAAAAAAAATGAGACAAAGGAGCTATTTAAAATGTTGCTGAGCAAAATCAAAACCTAAAACCTGGTGGTCAACTTTTGAATTCTTGCATTATTTTCTGCTTTACTTACCTTAAAACCTACTGATGCTGCTTATTGTCCATCTAAACTGTACTTTCTGTATAGGATGCCAACTGTGTGCATTTCCCAGTTTCATTAAATATAAGAAAGCATTTTGGAGTGAAAAATTACTGCATATTTTCACTATAGATTGTTTTCTTATATTTCAGCCTCCCTCCCTACTCCTGTCCTAAGGCTTCTAGTTTCTGGAATGATACTTCTTTGCAACTTAGGGATTTTACCTTTCATTTTGTAAAATCTCATAGCTTTAAAAATCTTAATTTTGTCTTGTAAAGAAGTGAACCATTCTGGTTATTTTCTATAAATTTACCATTGGCCAGTTTCTCCAGTTATCTTGGATTTACTCCTTGGTCATACATCAGACATGTCTCAAAGGTATCTAAGATTAATGCTAACATCTAACATTAATACTTCCAGGAAAAGAGATGCCTTATGACTAACAAAAATAAGGGGATACTATGAAGGAGAGGCCATTGTAGGACTGTTTCATTAGAAATGTTGCAATTTACTTCCCCTTTACAGCAGTATTTATGGTGTCATTTGGGAGTTCACTCAAGGAGAGACTTTGAGAAATCTAAACAAGGTGAAAATTATTGATGGCATATGTTGGTGTTTGAGTTCAGCCTAAAAAAGAATGTTATTTTGTTTCTTGCCTAAGTTCTGTGCTGAGACACATAAGGAATCAGGCAGATGGAGATTAAAATGCCTGGTTCATTACTGATGGAGTTATGAGAAAATGAGTCTGATGCATAAGGCAACAATGGGGTTTCTAATGTTTAACTCCATTAATATACAGACTTAGTCACTCAATGTCGGGTAGTGCTGGTCAACCTTCCACATACAAGGTGAGGCATGCTACCAGGTAGCTCACCAAATGACCAAGAATAGACCAGAGTACATCTTCTTCAAGTCCAGTAGATCCAAGGAAGAGAAGAAGTATGGAAAGGACTCAGTCACAATTGCCCAATTTCTGCTCCTAAATTTGTGAATCAGATAATTTAACCCTTCCCATGAGGAAAAGTTAGTGAAGGCATAGAAAAAGTCAAGAATGTTATACTGGATACGTCCCTCCTCATGGAAACATGCATCAAGGGTAGAGGCAATATCTTTCAATAACGCATGGTCTGATACATTAAGGGGATTAAGAGTACACTTACCATGATGAGCACTGAGTCATGTAGAGAATTGTTGAATCACTATATACACCTGTATGTTAACTATACTGGAGGGACTCCTGGGTGGCTCAGCGGTTGAGTGTCTGCCTTTGGCTCAGGGCGTGATCCCAGATCCTGGGATCGAGTCCCACATCGAGCTCCCTGCATGGAGCCTGCTTCTCCCTCTGCCTGTATCTCTGTCTCTCTCTCTGTGTCTCTCATGAATAAATAAATACAATCTTAAAAAAAAACTATACTGGAATTAAAAACAATTTAAAAAATTAAAAGATAATACTTGGACCTAATAAAATATAATACAAATGGTACAGTCAACATTTACATTAGCATTTCTCTCTGCCCTTCCCTTCCAAGGACACATGTAGATGGCCTAGAATCAAGCACTTATTTTCTATGGCAAAAATTTGAGGTGTATGCTCTGAAAAAAATTACACTAATTGTCAGGGAATGCCACAGAGAAACCCTCTCCTCTTTTAGAAACTTAGCAATGCAGATTAGGATATTTAGATCTCAGATTTAAGTGGTAAATTTCTAGCTGGCAGTCTGCATACCGCACATGTTACTTTGCCAGAATGCCCTAGTAGAGTCAGGAACCTTAGCAAATTTGGCTCAGGTGGTGAGTATGAAAGCTTTCACCAGAGCCCATCAAAAAGATACACACACTTATTGGGAGAGGCACACACCTCTGGCTAAACTACCAGACAGCATCTCATTCCCCAGTTTGACCACAGCTGTAATGAAAAATGGTACCAAGGAGCCTGGTTTTTGTTCTTCCCAGGAAACATCCTTTTCTACTTTGACATCAAAACCACATCAACAAAATCCTGAAGCAGAACATCAAACTCCATCGGAGATGGGCATACCTGTGTATCCTGGGGAATACCTGAATCATCTCTGGCACAATCCACATCATAAATATGAGGTTATTACAATGGAAGGTGATTCATTGTATAGTACTGTGGAGGTCAATCTACAAGATTTTTCTTTTTTTTTTTTCCTTTTTCTTTCTTAAGATAGTCTTTTGTTGTACTTTAGTGGATAAGATAGAGGGAGGACACACAGAAAAGGGAATATAAAATAAAATTGTAGATTTAAAGTACTAGCAATGCCAGTGTGTCCAGTTTAACTGAAAATCACAGGTAGCATGTCTGAGGGCAATGGGAGGCACCCAAGGTATATCCTGATCAGAGAAGAAATTCTTCTCTAAGTTAGTTTTATTGCTCATTCAGAGGGAGGGAACACATGAAATAACACCCAATTACACATAACAGGTCTGTTATTGTAAGGCTGTTATACATCTTGATGTCATTCTCTATTTTGTTCGATTCAGGAAGTATATGCCTAAGTAGAATAAATCTCTACTTGGTTCCATAAGCAAAATTTCTGTTCTCTTAATTAGGTGGAAATGATCCTTCTATAGTAGTACCATAAGCATATTATAGCTTCTTAGTAGATAATTTTCCAAATCTGACTGTCAGAAATGCCATAGTCTTTTACAGCTTCCCACTTGTATTTCCTGGTGAGCGGTTGGAGGGAGAGATAATAGGTGTAAAGTATTTAGCCCAGGGCCTGATATGAGCATGTTCTCAATAAATAAGGCTACTAAGCCATATTTGCTAAACCCAGACTCATCTCAGACCTTGAGATAGTTCTGATGAAAAAGTATGTTGGCAGCCTTGCCCTCTCCATCCCCCCTACCTAACGGCCCTTGGAACTTAGTTTCATTTCTCAGCCCCTAAATCCAGCTACGATTGATGGTCTGTCACATGCCTTCTGAGTCACCTTAATGCCAACCTGACTCAGGACCCTGTGTCAGGACCAGGAATTAGCTCTGAGAATCTAGGAAGCCCTTTATTATACCTTTTCTCTTTCTCTGTTTTATGAGTCCTAGCCATGGATTCTTTATTTTTATTTCCTCCTTCATGGTTTCTGTTTAGTTTTCCTGTTTAGTACCCTTGTTCAGCTTAGGGTATTTCTCTGAATTCTATCTAGCATCTTGCCTGGCTCTTGGAGACATTTTCTTCCAAAGCTGAATTCTATGCTCCTCATATTTCTACCTGACTGTGAGACATATATATGGACAAACTTGGAGCCAACTACTGTTCACCTCTCCTAGATATTGCTCATTCCTGGGATCTTTGTTCCTAGATGCCACTGGCCAGATGGGCACTGAAAATCATCTCAGTCCTCAATGCTCCTTGGAGCTTCTGTATCTGAAATGCTCCCATTCACACCATCCTGTATCCTGGTGACATTGATGCTACTGAAACCTGGTTTCTCATCTTCCCACAAAAGATGTGTCAGTGGCCCTATATGTATCTCACCTCATCTTGTCTGTGACAGCACTAATTTTCCAGGCTGGCCTACAGACTGGCTGATCTCCAAGTGCAGAGGATGGAGCTAGAATAGAGAGAGGGTCATAAAGCTCATCACTCAAAGATGTTTACGAGTTGCATCCTGGCCCCTTGGACTCAAATGAGCTGAGGAAGTGATCTTTCCTTTGTCTTTGTCTTTTTAGAATCACAATTTCTGCAATATTTTATTCATTAGATTTATTTTCCTTATTTTTTCTCAGCTCAGAACTTCTGTGCAAGATGGAATGAAAAAAAGAAAACTACAAACCCCTTCAGGCCACAAATCAGGAATTGTTTCAATTACCTCTTTTCTTGATGAAGCCCAGGGTATAGGTCCTGATGAAGCTATATCAGCACTTTTTCTGTTTTCCTTACAGAACAAATTGCCAGCAGGATTCCTGTTTATGAGGGTAAGAATTGCTTGTACAAATTTCCCATAAGGATTCTGACAGAAGCTTCTCTCTGCTGCTGCAAAGGGCTCCTTGTATCACTGATTGTGGGCATGCAGCCAGAATAAGTCTGAGATCCCTGATGCCTACCAAGATACCCTTCCCCAAAACTGTGCAGTCTGATTTGTTTGAGAAATGCAATTCATTTCTATAATTATCTCAGAAGGGAGAAGTCTAAGTCCGTGTAATTATGGTGTTCACGCATTTTGAGGATTTTCTTGAGGTTGGATGGCAGCAGGGTGCCCAGGTAAAAACTGCACAGTGAATCTGCGTGCTGAAGCCACAAGCAGGGTAGGGTGGAGAAGGCCCCATAATGGCATGCTGAGGCCCAATTCCATACTGATCAGTGCAGCTGTGAGACTCTGATAAGGACAGCAGAGCAACAATGGCAAAAGCCAGCCATCCTTCCTAGGCTCATTCACTTTAGACAGAAGTCTAAATGAGGAGGAGGCTTCAGGGGTGATATTACAGGTTAGAACAGTGACAGACTAATGAAGTCTTCACATGTGGCATACATATGGAGTAACAATAATAATCATGATAACCTTTTATTAAGCATTGAATATATTAAAGGTTAAGTATATATTGCATCAGCAATATTTTTTCAAATGTCTTCTAATTGCCAAACACTCTTCTAGGCACTAGACATTCAAGCAATGAAGAGATAAAATATACAGGTAGAAAACAAAGTTATTGCCCTATGGATCACCTAATACTCATTAAATACCCTCAATGTACTTCAAAGTCTGGATTCTTCCCACTAAACCATGGCACCTCTTCCTGGTTAAAAAACAACAACAGACAAACATTTGGTCATACATGCAAACAATGTTGACAATGTTAACCAATCATCCATTGGTTTAAAGCATTTACTTCCTCTTTGAGTTAAGCTGGTGGCTTAGCTGAGACTTTAATAGGTCTTCTCACTATTCTGTTAGTTTGGTTGGTCCTGAGTGATATGGAATATGGTGAGACTTCATAGATTTCATGGTCACTGGTTCACTATTTTGACTTCTATGCTATAAAGTGCATCTCTTTGATGGGCTATACTGCATGAGATCCCGTGCCTACAAATCCGGCATTCTGCAAGGCTTTGGATGGTGGTATTAGGGGAAGCACAGCTAGGAATACTAAGACATATCTGTAATAAGTGTCAGTTCATTTAAGGATGAATTAATACTTCCTTGAGGATGAAAGAGGTCTGATGTAATCAGACCTTGCCACAAAGTGACTGGCAGATACTTTGGGGAGATAGTGCCGTATCAAGGGATGCAGACTTGATCTTTTGCTGCCTTTTGGGGCATTTAGTAGTGTCAAAGGCTAGGTTAGCCTCGATCAGAGGGACCCCAAACTTTGAGCCTTTATCCCTGTCAACATGGCTACTTAGTTCGTGGGCCCATTGACAATCACAAGAGAGGCCAAGGATAGAGGTTAGCTGACAACCACTGGATGGTGCATCATATTGTCCACCCAGTTAAGCACCTCTTCTGTAATGGAAGGACTCTGGTGGACATTAACATAAAATAAAAATATCTACATAGTTTTTTGTCCACTTTTATTGGTACATCTGTATGTTTCTTTCCCACATCCCCTTATCTTTGAGCTCATCTTTTAGGCCCCTGACCAAGTAGACAAGCCTTTGGCCAAAGCTCAAAGATCTGTGTATGTTATTAATAAAAATCACTTCTCACTTCATACAAAATGAATGGCCAAATGTACTGCTCACACCTCTCCATTTGGAGGATTTACCTCACCATGGTCTTTTAGTGCCCAGCATTAAGTGGCAGATTATTTTCAGCTCAAACCAACACAGTGGGGGAATAAAAGGCATTGCAAACCAGGTTTTTGTTTTTTCCAGCCTCTACCATTTAGTCACAGAAAATGAGGTGATGTGAGGTTACAGATGTAAACTGTGGGAGAAGTATCGCTAATATGTTGAAGCATGTCTTTACAGAGCTTACTTATATCTCTAGACCTGTGTGGGCTTGATCCTAAATATACAATTTCTGTTGTTCAATGTCTAGTAGATTGTTGCTGTGCTAACACAGTATCGTCATTTGGAGAATCTGATAATACCCAGTTCATGTTTGATGGCTTCACTTACCCAGTAATCTGTTGTTAGGTGTTCAGTTTTTCCCAGGACCCAGCAGCGCTCTGGAGGTGCTTTTTAAATAGCAACTAGTTCCCTGCTGTGGAAGGGGGTCTATGTTGTATTTCTCCTATTGGGGTTTGCCAGAAGTTCCAGACAGCATTCTATAAATATCATCGATAGTTCTAGAACCATTGGTTCTACCAGCTTATATGACTCAAGTAGCAGAGCATCCAGCACCGTAGTGAAGACTTGTTACAGAGCTTTTTCTTGCTCTGGGCCCCATTCAAAACTGTCAGTCTTTCAAATCACCAGATAAATGGATTCGAGAACTATTCTCAAAATGTAGTTAGAAATCTGAAATCCAAAAAGGCACACCAAATGCTGTGCCTCCTTAGTAGTAAAAGATGCAAAATGCAAAAGTTACCCTCATCCTTAGAAGGGATGTTCCAGCATGTCTTAGACCATTGGATCCCTAAAAATATTAGTAAAGTGGCAGGCAGTTAATTCTCATGGTATTTATCACCAAGCCTCTGACATGCATTTATCTTGCTAGAGTATCAGAGTACTTACTACTTTCTGTTCACCAAATCTTATATGCATGATGTCTTCAATATTGTGGACCAGTATGATTTCTGAGGAGTGCCAGTATGATCGAGGTTCCTGCTGACTACGTTGTGACAGAGAGCCTGAGACTTAAGATAGCCCTGGGGAAAGAGAATGAATGTCAAATTTCCTTTCCACATAAAAGGGAACTGCCTTTGACCCTCTTTTCTAATAAAAGTAAGAAAGAACACATTCACAAGATCAGTAGCCTCATGCCCAGTATCAACGTCTGTGCTGCTCTATTTCACAAAGATTCCACACCTAGCACAGTAAGTGAGTTGGGATGACCATAACACTTGGTGAGGTTTATGAGTCTACTGTCTTTGAATACAACTCATAGTCTTTATTTTTTGGAATCTATACAGGTGAATTTAATAAGGATAGGTAGGGAGCACTGTCCTTGCACCCTTTAAGTCAAATGATAGGGCTAATCTCCAGATTTCCTTCTGAAATGGAATATTTCTTATGCCAAAGTTTCTTGGCAAGGGGGTCTTTTCTGATTCCATACAGATTTTAGGATTGTTTGTTCCAGCTCTGTGAAAAATATTGATGGTATTTTGATAGTGATTGCATTGAATGTGTAGATTGCTTTGGGTAGCATAGACATTTAAACATTATTTTTTCTTCCAATCCATGAACATGGAATATTTTTCCATTTCTTTGTGTCTTCATCAATTTCATTCATAAGTGCTCCATAATTTTCAGAGTACAGATCCTTTGTCTCTTAGGTTAGGTTTATTCCTAGGTATCTCTTACAGTTTTTGGTGCAGTTGTAAATGGGATTGATTCCTTGATTTCTCTTTCATCTGTCTCAGTGTATAGAAATGCAACTGACTTCTGTGCATTGGTTTTGTATCCCGTGACTTTGCTGAATTCCTGTGTTGAGTAACATCTTTGTCAGCTGTCCATCTATCTGTCCCCTAGAACATTCTAATCAATGAGCCATTACCATAGAACTCTTCAGGTCAAGTCACCTTGATTGCAATCTTGGCCCTTCCCATTATAAGAATATCTACTTTGCTTCTGAAGATTAAGTGCTGCCATTTGGCCTTTGCTATCCTGAGATCATTAGATCATTTAATAACCCACCGATACAAAGCAGTCTAATTACAAGATAGCATATTCTACTATGGCACCAACAGATGAAAATCTCCACTGAGTGTCTAAAATCTACTGTTCAGTAAAGTCTTCGTTGTGGCCTTGGTAAAGGAGTATCCATCTATGGTCCTCCCAGTGACTAGTCAGTTAGTGAGGTTTTCTGGTCTCTCATAATAAATCCATTCTAACATTCTCACATCCATTAGCCTTTTGGCTCCTTCTTCAATTTTCTATCCAGGTAGTTCTGGCATCTCCATCTCATTTATCGTACACCATCATTGTGGACAATCTTTACGGAACCCAACAGTGGAATATAACTGGTTCCAGGTCTCTTTGCCAGAGCAGTAAATCTTGAATCTTTGTTCAGACTGTGCTGGGACCCAGGTTATTGGTCGTGGCAAAAAAGAATTGAGTAGTAGTGGATTTTGAGGGGAAAAAGTAATGCTCTGCAAGGCATCTGCCTCAGTTAAGGCCTATTTAAGGTGTTTAGACAGTGGGAGTTGCTCTTTGCTAATGAGGGGGAATTCCATCTGCCAGCATGGAGTATAAAGGAGAACATCAAGGTTTAAGATTCTCAGACTCCTTCACTTACTGGTTGAGGGGTGCCTTCAGGGCATTAATTTTCCTTCACTTCTGGGCTCCACATGAGTGCAGAGCTTGCTTCCTCTATTTGCCATTTCATCATATCAGAAAAGACCCAAACAGTAAATGAAAAATAGGTTTCATGTCCTTGAGGGGAGATACTGCCAATGAGTCAAAGAAGATAAGAACCATTTGCTATAAACATAGTTAGAACCAGAAGTGAGAACAAGAGTATGTGAGACAGTGCACAGAGGTGTCTGGAATAAATAAGAAGAAGAGGAAAAAAAAATGAATGAAGAAGACTGGTCTAGTTAATAGTCCAAGATAACACCTCTAGTACCTAGTAGAGAATTGGAATTAAAAGCTAGTCTGACTCCAGATGTCATCCCTTAACCACTGTTACTTTTCTGGGCAACAGAAAGTAGCAATCAATATTTTGACATTCAAGTACGAGGGCAGAGCTTAGCTCAGCAGCCATCTGTGGATGCTTCACCTTTAGCTTCCAAAAGAGTATAGCTGCCTAGAAAGCTACCGATCCAAAGTCTCTGTGCCTTCTGGAAATTTAAAGGCTGATAAGCACTTACCCAATATGGCAAAGTTCTGTAAGGAGTTCCAAGGTCTTTAAAGCTTTCCCTAATCAAGCCTAAGTATGTTCTTTGAACACTAAACTTGCTATCACTCCAGAGTCTTTGCTGTAGAGATTAGTTCTGCCAGGACTTTCATTCCCTGTCTCTTTGTATGATGGACTCCTTCAAGGATCAGCTCAAGTGACATCTCCTCAGAGAGGCTATCCCTGACCTCTAAAGGGATCCCTGATCTCTAAAGGGATCATCTAAAGGAAGTAGTGGCCCTCTCCTCCTCCATTATGCTTCGCTGCTCTCTCCTCCTCAATTGTCGTTTACTACATTACCTTAATCAACTTCTTCATAGGATTATCAAAGTTTTCAGCAATTTGGTTTTTGTTTATAAGCTTATTTTTTTACTCCGTCACTAGAATACAAACACTTGAGGGCAGGCACCCTGTCTATTCTGTTTACCACTGTATCCCTTGTTCTTATATTGTGCCAGGCATATAGGAGACACTCCAGAAATATTCGCTGGATGAACAAATGAATGCCATTAAATAAATGATTGTTTTCTGCTTACTGCCTATGTATGGCTTTCCAGAAATTACCAAATCACTTAGAGACCATGGGACATGCTAGCATCAGTGGACCAGGGCCAGTATCACCAGCACACTGCACAGAATGCAGAACAGACTTTATCCTCTACTGCATACATTTCTATCTAGACATGACAAAATATTGAACAATTAGACCAATGATAATATTGCCAAGGTACAGACAAAAATTCAGAAGCTTAATAAGAACAGAAGCCTTTCGGAAATGTGATGCCAACTTTTCATTTATTCTTTCCCCTGGGAAAGGGTTGAGGTGGTATTGTCTATTGGTGACATCATTGGTGCTGAGAATGAAATACAAAACTGAGTTGCGTTCTAAGAGGTGCAGAGTGTTCTTCTATGACTTACATTTTAAAATCATTCACACCTCCTTTGACATTCCAAGTAATGGATTGGTCCTTTAGCCCTCCTTATTGGTTTTCTCTTCAATTCTTGATTTGACCTGATTTAGAACTTGCCTCTAGACAATGCATGTGCTTCACTACTGCTTTTGAAATCCCATCAAAGTCTTCAAGGAGGAGTCATCCTAAGCCTTATAATCTAGCTGAAATCTCAGTTCACCTTCTGATGCTCAGTAGCATAAAACAGAAATGGAGTTTGTCCTGATAAATAGACACACATTTAAAATTTGTAATACACATGTAGTGACTGGAATATTGAGGATCACATTTAAAGATAACCTTGCCCCATTAATGGCAAACTTAGGAAATTGAACGATCATTGGATTGTTGAGTAAACATCAAATAAAAAAAATAGAATGTTATCATTTTGGAGAATATTTCATTCAGGGTCAAAAGGACCAGAGTTCTAATCCAGACTGCTACTCATTAGCTATGTGAACTTGAATGTAGGACTTAACCTCTTGAGTTTTCAATTCCATCATCTATTAAAAGAACCGAGTAAAAATAGTATCTACTTTGTGAGGTTGTGAGGGTGAACTGAACAAATGCACATAAAGCCCTTAGCACAGCATGTGGCCATGGAAAGCACTCGATAAATGTTAGCTGTTAATGATACCAATAAAAATCTGTTTGGCATACCTTTCCCTGTTTCTCTACCAGGAGACCTTCCTTTCATTCTTCAAGACTGTTCGAAATTGTTTTGCTCTGCTTCCCCCACAAGTGGCCTTAGTTGCCCTCCTTGCCGTGACACCATTGTTCATCTTTCTATACTGCTGATGATATGAGTATTCATGTCTGTATTACAGGGACTAACCCATGATAGTTATTCAATAAATCCTGATTGAATGAACACATACCCTCTGTACATTACCCTTGACCTCACCTGAATCCAGCAGCGGCTTATTGTAAAGTGAGATTTCTGAAGCTCTAAATTGTTAGAGAAATTACTGTTTTATAGGAGCCAGGAGCACACAGAAAAGCCATCACATTCAATGCCAGGGACCAACTCTGTTTTTTCTCTAGGCTTCGTATAGCGGGAAGAGATCTCAATGTTCAACCCTAATATCAAAATTTTAACATTGCTCACATATTTTGAGAAATGCTGGCCTTGAAAGTAAAAACAGGATCTTGGATCCACTCTTAGTAAAGGCTTCTGTTTGAGATAGCAGTTGCAGGGGAAGTGTCAATAACTCTAGTAGGTAACTAAGGCAAGTATTTTCTAAAATACCTGCTGCTAAAGTCAGTCCATAGCTCACTCATTATAATGCTCTAAGTATTTAATTTCATCAGTTAATTACCTGGCTAGTGAACATCTCCTTCATCCTAAACCTATTCTCCCAGGCTGCCATTAGAGACTCACACGTTCAGAAATGCATAAAATTCCTCACCTCCCTCAATGTTCAGTGAAGAATGAGGACTATGTGACCCTTAGGACCTTTCCAACTCTGAAATTCTACGATTCTGTGATTCCTTCAACCAGATAAAATGTTTTTGGTTTTCATGATTCACACCAGGATGAGAGAGACTGTCTGACCCATTCAAGAGTGAATTGTGCACATAATTGTGTGAATTATGTTGTGTAAAAATCTTATCAGTTGGTTCAAAAAGATACAGCATAAAACTCTTCGAATTGTCCAGCTATTTTGCCAAGGGGAAGATTCTAGAAAGTCTCAAGACCAAGCTTTCTTTCCCTGCATCATCTTGAGACAAATTCCCCATCAGTATTCTTGGCTAACCAGCTTTGTAAACTTCTCATTTCAACATCACTCTATCTCTCGTTAGACTATATATTGCCTAGAAATAGCACCAAATGAATGATCAAAAGCAAATGAATCTGCTGAATCACTGTGGGCTCTCTCTGTCTCTCTGTTGGTCTCCCCCCTTTTTTTCTGAGAGTTTTATTTCTGACAAGTCTCCTAAGAGTCATCTCATGAATCATCTTACTTCCTTGGAGAATATCTGCTCTCAAAGGCTGTGAACCCTCCAGGGGAAGCTGTTTCTGGCTGAGGTGCAGGCTGTGCAAATCATGAAAATGATTTAGCTTTAGCTGAGAAAGCACTACTTAAATGCAGCATCACCTCTTCCTTTGCTATTGTGTTCAGGGCTTGGAGCTTTGCATTCATTCATTTATTCATACCTTTGTTTATTCTTTCATTCACTTTTTATGCACATTCTTACTCATTCAGAGTTCAACATTAAATAACTCCAGGATATTTCTTGCATTATTTAAATGTTACTTGACTTTCCATTTTGCTTAAAACTGAGTACACAAACTAAACAATGCATTTCTCCCTCTTAGATCTTTTTCATACATTATACTAGTAATGTGTCATATTAAAATATGGAATGTATGTATTTTTAATGGGGCTGTTGTTGGAACCCCAAGCATGAGCATCTTACTGTGTGCCGGGTACTCGGCTCAGCTTTTCTTACAGGATCTCCTTGATTTCCACAATAACCTTATGAGCAGTCATTATTATTCTTTGTTTCCTCATTACAAATTCTGGCAAAGCTGAGATCATGTCTTATTCCTCATTCTATCCTAGATGACTATACCTGATGCCTGGCAAATACTAAGTGCTTATTTATTCATACATGCATTTATCAAAAATTATCATTAGCCTACCATGAACTAGCCATTATATTAGCCTGTGGGGAGGAAGCTAAGTGCAAGGTGGTGTGGTCCCTGCCTTTTTAGAGCTTATTCTGTAGTTGAGGAGAAAATAAATGTTTGGTGAATGAATATGTGAAAGTTAGAGACTAGGGTTAAAGGGAATTAACAAACTTCCAATTAGTAACAAAATTAAGATTCACAGCCAGGTCTTCTTTGTGCCTTCCATGATACCTCGAATAGGACAATTTTAGGCAGAGTACTCATCTTAAGGAGCTCACAGTCTAAAAAGAAGAGGTAGTATGGGAGGGGAGAGGAAGGCAAGTAACCAAACATTTACAATGTAAACAATTTGAAGTTTAGTGAATCCTTGCTATATGCCAGGTACTGTTTGAGTGGCTTTCTGAATATTGACTCTTCTAAGTCTTACAACAATTTTAGAGGCAAGTAGAATTTATTCCCCAATTACAGATGATGAAAAGAGGTGCAGAGAAGTTATGTGAATTTTACAAGATCATCCAGTCAGCAAAGGGTAGAATTTGAATCCAGGGAGCCTGATGCAATAGTGTATGCTTTATCACCATATTATAGAACCTTTCTCAGTGTGAGACTGTGCTTGGAGCTATGCTAGCCTCTTTGGATTCAAAGACAAATAAAATTTCTCTGCATATTTATTTTTATATTTAAAATTTATTAAGATATACTATATATACAAAAAGTTGTACATATCTAATACCTATACTTTTATGAATTTGGACATACACATATTCCTATGATACTATTACCACAAAAAAAGTAATAAACATACCCATCACCTCCAAAGGATTTCTTGTATCCTCTTGCTGTATGTGTGTGTGTGAACACTTAACATGAGATATACCCTCTTACCAGGTTTTTAAGTGCATAATAAAGTGTTGAAAACTATAGGTACAGGGCAGCCCCAGTGGTGCAGCAGTTTAGCGCCTCTTACAGCCCGTGGTGTGATCCTGGAGACCTGGGATCTAGTCCCACGTCAGGCTCCCTGCATGGAGCTTGCTTCTCCCTCTGCCTGTATCTCTGCCTCTCTCTCTCTCTCTTTCTCTGTGTGTCTCATGAATAAATACATAAAATCTTAAAAAAAAAAAAGAAAACTACAGGTACAATATTGTACAACAAATCTGTAGAACTGTAACTCTGCATTTCCCCCTGACAACCATCATTTTATTCACTACTTTAGGAGTTTGACAATTTTTGGTATCTCATCAAAGTGGAACCATGTATTTTTGTCCTTTAGTGCCTCACTTTTTTCACTTGGCATAATGTCCATCCATATTGTCACAAATAACAGGTTTCTTTCTTTTTTGAAGGCCGATAAAAGGCTTTTAATTAATGTTTTAATATTTCATTGTATGTATATACCATGTTTTCCTTATCCATTCATCTATCTATGGACATTTTTTAAAAAAGATTTTATATATTTATATTTTAGAGAGAGAGAAGGGGTAGGGGAAGGAGCAGAGGGAGAGGGATAAGCAGATTCCATGCTGAGCACAGAGTCCAACACGGGGCTTGATCCCATGAGCCCGAGATTATGACCTGAGCCAAAATCAGATGATTAACCAACTGAGCCACCCAGGTGCCCCTCTGTGGACATTCCAGTTGTTTCCAAGTCTTAGCTATCATGAATATGCTGCAAATCTTGTAACCATGCTAAACTTGAAAGGTACTCACTGGCTGTGGTAGACTGAATTACTAGCCTCCACACTCACATCTGTTCCATGACCTTGTGTATGCTGAGTGTATTTCCCCACACCTTGACTTTGGACATATGACTTGCTTTGGCCAATGGCGCATAGGTGGGAGAGACAATGTGACACTTCCAATCAATCCTAGGCCCTAAACATCACAGGTTTCTGCTTGCTTTGTTGTGCCACCGCCTTCTCCATGGGAAGAACATGCCCTGGCCATCCCTCGAACCCAAAGAGGAAGAGAGACACATAAAAAGAACCTCCTGGCATCCCTGGGTGGCTCAGTGGTTTAGCGCCTACCTTCAGCCCAGGGCGTGATCCTGGAGCCCTGGGCTTGAGTCCCACATCAGGCTCTCTGCATGAAGCCTGCTTCTCCCTCTGCCTGTTTCTCTGCCTCTCTCTCTGTGTGTCTCATGAATAAATAAACAAAATCTTAAAAAAAAGAAAAGAAAAGAAAAGAAAAGAAAGAAAAGAAAAGAAAAGAAAAAAAGAAAGGAAAAGAAAAGAACCTCCTGGCTGACAAGCAGCCTTACAGTTTTAAGGAGAGCTACCCAGGTGAGCTGAGATGAACCTAGTCCAAATCAACTGACCTCCAACTTATGAACAGATGTTTGAAGAAGTCCAACTGAGATCAGCAAAAATCATCCTGACGAACCCTGCAGAAACATAAGTAATAAATGCTTATTATGATATGTGCGGTAGTTTTCCAGGGCTTCCATAACAAACTACTACAGACTAGATGACTTAAACAGCAAAAACTTATTTTCTCACAGTTCTGGAAACTAGAAGTCAAAGACCAAGGTGTCAGCAGGTTTGAGTTCTTCTAAGGCCTCCCTCTTCTGCTTGTAGATGGCTGTTTTCTCACTGTGTCCTCATGTTGCACTTCCCCTGTGTGTACACGTCTGTGTTCTATTCTCCTCTTTTTATAAGGAACTAATACCAGAATAGAGCCCACCCTTATGACCTTACTTTACTTTAAATTCTTGTTTAAAGTCTCTACCTCCAAATATGGTCACATCTGAGGTACTAGGTGCTAGGGCTTCAACATATGGATTTTGGCAGGACACAATTAAGTCTATAACAACATGCTTCTGAGATTTTGTATTCTTTGTTACATAGCTAACCAATATCGGTGGTGAGGGTCAATTTTATCTAAGGAGCCACGATGACTTCTGGGCATAAAAATATAGTCTCTAATTCTTTTTTTTCTCCAATACTAAAAGTTATTAGAGGCTCTTTTAGTGGACACTAGTAGTGCAGACCAGGTCTTTGACAGGAAAGGGCAATGAGGCCTCAGAGCTATCATTATCATCACAGTAGGAAGGAATAAGTTCAGTGTGCCCTAAACCAAGAATGTTGGATAAAAGGAGAATAGTGGTCTGGATCTATGAGACTGTCACCCAAACATCCAGGTGACAGATAACATACCCTGAGGAAATAGCTGTTTGAGTATACTTAAAAGCTAAAATGCTGAGAGGCCACATTAAATCTGGTATAAAGTACTAATGCCTAGTATAATGTTGAGGGAAGGACATGTCCGAGTTTCATATTCCAGAATGCAACATCCAGAATGTCATTGTCTCTGAACCATGAACAAGCTCTTTAGGGGATTCTTGGACACATCAGGGAAAGTAAGTATTTGTGAAGAGACAAAAGAGCAGTTTGGACATTTG
Organism: Canis lupus dingo; assembly: GCF_003254725.2. Classification (NCBI taxonomy): domain Eukaryota; kingdom Metazoa; phylum Chordata; class Mammalia; order Carnivora; family Canidae; genus Canis; species Canis lupus. The sequence continues at coordinate 17,001,691 of NC_064255.1, read as the reverse complement.
GGGGTCTCAGGAATTATACTCTATGGGCATATTCTTCAAAGTCTGGCCCTTAGGCCTGGAAGCATCAGCTTCATCTGGGAACTTGTTAGAAATACAGAATCTCAGGCCTCAAGCTGCTAAATCAGAATCTGCATTTGAGTAAGATCCTAAGGAGATTCTTACATACAATGAAGTTTGACAAGGAGGACAGTATTGTCAGGGGAGGGAAGTGTTAGGTAAGTTGAAGGTACATTGAAACTCCCTAGTTAACATTGGAATTCCCCTGTAAGTGTTGTTTCATCTGGACACCTAATCAAGTTATCTGTTGGTATGGTGGTCAGTTTTATGTGTTGGCTCAGTTTATCTACAGGCCTATTCAATCAAACACCAATCTAGGTGTCACTGTGAAGATGATCGGTAGATAGGAGTTTTTTAGAAATGCTTTCTCCTCATTGTCTGGCTTCCTATGTTGCTGTGGGGAGTCTTCTGCCTATCTAATTGTCTTTCCTTTGCAAAAGACAGAGCTTGGTTTGTGGTTTTTCTGTTTTGTTTTGTTGTTGTGGCTGTAGACTTTTTTTTAAAGTCTCATAGTTTTATTAGTATGACTCAGAGTTGACTAATCCAGATCAGATCAGTTTTCACTACAAAGTGAATCCTTTCAATATGTGGAAATAGACTTCCCTTATTTATAGAAAAATATCTTGGATCGTGGTTTAAAATATTGTTCTGTTACATTGTTATTTTTCTTCTTAAGAGACTCCAATTATATGTATATTAGATCTTTGCCTATCCCGAAATAGTTTCTTTTGATCCTTTTAAATTTATTTCCATTCTCTTGACTCTAATTTCAATGCAGCATTTACTTGCTCAGGCAATTTTTAATGCAGCCATCATTTTAAAGATGAATTTGACTTTTTCTACAATTTTTTTCCTGAGTTCAGTCATTTTACATCTTCCTGTTTTTTTTTTTTTTTGTCTATATTTGTTATGAGTTTTAATTTCTGATTTGGGGTATTGATTTCACATCCACAAATTCCTATTTTCAGGTATTTAATTCAGGAGGGAATATTATGTTACACATCCCCACCTTTTCTTTTACTTCATGATTAACATTTGAGGAGCTTTTTCAACAGCTGATATATTTTGATTTTTATTTCTTTTGAGTCCAATTTTGTATGAATGCCATTTTGCTTTTTCTGTTTATTTTGAATGTCTAATTTTCCAGACCAGCAGTGGCAGTTGTATCCACCCAAAAAAAGTTTTGAAAGGTTTACTGGTACCTTAGTTCAAGACTACCCTCTTCTGTTGGCATGGTGAAGTACAGTTTCTCTAATTAAATTCAATGTTTGTGTGTGGGGGAGGGATTTCTGTTTTTTTTTTTTTTTCTGCTTTGTGATATTTTCTCTCTCTCTCTCTTTCTCCTTCCCCCATGCTTGCTCGCTTGCATGTGTTCTCTTTCTCTCTCTCCCCCACCCCCTCACACACTGAGCAGAACTTTCAATTTCCTACTCTTATTTCCTTTTTCCCTTCATCACCAGGTACCAGGGGGCAAATGCCCTTGTCAGGCTGCTCCATTTTCCATGCAGAAATGTTGCTTTCCAAGACTGAAGCTTTGGGTCCTTCTTAGATTCAAATCCCTTTCTTTTGAGCTAGTACTCTGATATATCATGTTTTAAGTTTGTTCTTTGTGTTTTTCAACTCATGGTGGGGCTTTCATGGTGGGAGTTACTTCGGGGCAATTCTGTTTGGACTCTGTCCCCTTTATGGCCCATGATCCTCTTTCGTATGACCTCTTTAAGATCTGTTTCAGCTAGGGGATCCCTGGGTGGCGCAGCGGTTTGGCGCCTGCCTTTGGCCCAGGGCGCGATCCTGAAGACCCGGGATCGAATCCCACGTCGGGCTCCCGGTGCATGGAGCCTGCTTCTCCCTCTGCCTGTGTCTCTGCCTCTCTCTCTCTCTCTCTCTCTCTGACTATCATAAATAAATAAAAATTAAAAAAAAAAAAAGATCTGTTTCAGCTTGTTTTCCAATTGAGAAACCGCACAGTTAGGCATGAGGACAGCAGTACTGTTACTCTTGAAAACCCCACCAGTAATTAATTCTCTGCCCCACCCTCTGTGAGCCAGGGTGAGGTTAAGATGGATATGGAGAGTAAGAACTAAGACTGGGTGCCCTGGAAGATTGCTTGCACCCAAGCAGAGAAGAAAGCAGCTCACCTTTGTTTTTCTTTTCATCTGAGAAGTTGGAAATGGGTAACAAACACATTTCTGAGCTCTGTCACAAGCTTTATCTTTCCAAATCCTACTTTTTTTTTTAAATTTTATTTATTTATTTATGATAGTCCCAGAGAGAGAGAGAGAGAGGGAGGCAGAGACACAGGCAGAGGGAGAAGCAGGCTCCATGCACCGGAGCCCGACGTGGGATTCGATTCTGGGTCTCCAGGATCGCGCCCTGGGTCAAAGGAAGGCGCCAAACCGCTGCGCCACCTAGGGATCCCCCAAATCCTACTTTTGAGACTCTTTTTGTTTCAGTTCTAATCATCCAGTCTTTCTGGCTTGACACAGAATAAATGTGGCCTCCTCAATCTGATTCTCCTCCCACATTCCCTCCAAAACGCATCTGGATAAATAAAGAGCAGCAAATCAAACCACCCATAATCTATTCTTTCTGCATATGTAAGGAACAGAAAATATAAAACTATGAGCCTGAAACACTAACAACTAGGAATATTTTTTAAAATCCAGTTTTGGAAAACAAGCTGAAACAGATTTTTTTTTTTTTTTTTTAAGGGGCAGAGAATTAATTACTGGTGGGGTTTTCAAGAGTAACAGTACTGCTGTCCTCATGCCTAACTGTGCGGTTTCTCAATTGTATACTTTTTCCCCTTTTCAGGCTAATATTGCCCCCAGTTTACTCAGGCCCTCTCAGTTAGTGAATTTTTACTTACTTTTAGGTTCTCCCTAAGTATCAGCTCTTTTAGGAAGCCTTCTATGACTTACTGAAAACTCAGTTAGGGATCTTTCCTCTGTACACATCCTCATCAGTGAACCTGACATTTTATTCTTCTTGTGAGTATACCTCTACCCATAAAACATGGATGCTTCATGATTATTTCCTCATCTTTTTATTTCCCATTGTCTTTCACAGAGCTTGACATTTACTAAGCACGTAAATAAACCAGAATAAAATATTCTGGTGTGTCTTTTAATAGAGCAAAATGATGGGTAAAGAATTTAACTGTTCTAGCAGTCCTTGGACTCTGCATGGTCCCAGTCAATGAGAAAAGGTCTAGCTAACTATTTTGTTATGGTTGGAAGGGCACTGGTTTCTACAGAATAGTGTTCTAGTTTGTGTCCCTGACTCCAGGGCCACTTAGACATAAATATTGACCAAACCTCCCTCAGAGCCTGGAAGCATGAAGCATTTTGCTGAATGAGCTCTAAGGTGATCTCCTTTCTATTCTTATCTCTGGCCAGGCCCACTTGGGATGTACAAATGAGTATCCTTTCTCTCTGTAAAGCTAAATAGGAAGAGCAAATCTATCCTCAAAGTCTAAAAGAAAGAAATTTTCTCTTCAGGGAGAGGTATAATAAAATTCATGTAACCTAGTTTTCTGCCTTCCTGCATTTGATCTTTAATTGTGTTTTAGGGCACCAGGATGGCTCAGTAAGTTAATATCTGCCTTCAGCTCATGTCATGATCCCAGGGTTCTGGGACTAAGCCCCTCATCAGGCTCTTCTCCCTCTGTCTCTGCCTCCTCTCTCTCTCTCTCTCTCTCTCTCTCTGTCTTTCATGGATAATTAAATAATTTTTTAAAAAATAATTATATTTTAGAAGAATATTTGGTAGCAAAGGACTGCTTGCTATTTTGTCCAAGATCATTATAAATCTTGAATTCAGAAGTCTGTTCCTTTCCTCTTCTCTAAAGATACCTGAGGTAAGAGTCACCAAAACATAGAATTTAGTATTCAAAGAGACCTTGTAAACCACTAACCTTCTCATTTCACAGCCAAACACTGACTTGCTCATAATTACAGAGCTGGATAATGGCACAACAAGTCTTAAAATCAAGTTCTCGAGTCATAGATGTGTGTTCTTTCTTTATGTGTATATCTCAATCAAAAATGAATTTAAATATATAATATATACATATATAATAATACAGAAATATATTATAAATTTAAATAAATTATTTTAAATTATATTTTATTACTATATTTTAAATTATAATTAAAAATACAACTTATATATGCATATGTGTGTCATCTCCAGTTCAAGCCAAGATGGTGTCCTTTCTTTCTTAAAACCCTAACAAATTCTCTTTGGCTAAGAAGTTCTAAGGAGGCAGTTTGGAAACCACTTTACTACATCATGTAGCCTTGAGATTACAAATATGAATTCCCCCGTCATCCTCCACCAAAGTTTAAGAAAGTCGGACACATTTCTTCCTTTATTTTTCTCATAAAAAAGAAAATACAACATTCTTTTAAAAAAATGAAAAATAAGCAGGCGTTCTCCCAAGTTTTTCCAGGCCTTTATATCATTCTCCATCAGCTAGAATTTTCAGTTCCAAATTTTCCACTTAGGAAGGCAGAGTTTAATAACCAGTTTGAGTCCTTTTGGAGAATTTGCCGTCTCAAAATACTTCTACTCTGCTCTATCTAGGTCTTTTCATAAAGGGACAACTCTATTTTCTTTGAACGTAGAGAGCAATAATTCACTCCTTGGTTTTGCCACACCCAGGGGTGTCTTCAGCCATAAAGCAGTGTCAAGAGATTGTCAAAACAAAATTAATTGAAATTGAAACAATAAATTCCTGACATATAATATCTTCAAAAGGTGAAAGAGAGGGTGTGTCTCAGAGTAGAACAAAATGAGAGTGTCCCAAAGGGTGGAAATCGTTGATCCAAAGGGAAGATGAAAAATCTCTCACTCTAAAATCATCCATGTTTTTAAAACCCTGCAGGTTTTAGAAGGGAAAAAAAAAAAAAAACAGAATTGTCAAAACAAGAAACCACATCTTCTTACAAGTCAGGGCCCTCCACAGCATTTGTGACAGTTTGAACACCAGCTGAAGTTTTTTTTTTTAACACCCAATTTAACATGCACAGGCATTTCAGATCTGTCACTGGAAGCAGGATGATGTCAGTGAGAAAATCTGGTGGTGTTTCGTTTTCACAACTTTCTCAGGATCCGAAATGGAGCTGTTTGTTGAGCATGTCACTGTAGAGTGGGGGTAATAATTAGTGATCTGAGAAACAAGGCTTGCCGTGAGGTTAAGAATTGAAAAATACTTATTAACAAGTAGAAGGGCTGTCAAAGAGAGGAAGGCAGTGAGACAAACATAGTACTTATCGCTCCTGGAGGTTCCAATTTTTTCAGAAGCTTTGGAATTCTGGTTTTTGGGCCACACGTGTGGTATGACTGGAGCCAGAAAGTCACTTTGGGGGGATGCCATGCTTGGGAAACATGTCATGACATGGGGCATCTTTTCATCCCAAACCTTTAAATTTTTAGTTGAAACAAATGTGAAAGCTCCATCCCAACAAAGATGCTTTGAAATACATACGACAATAATGAGGTTTTTAGGAATCTTTAATTTTCCTATGCCCATTTAATTCTCTGTGTCATATAAAGGAGCAGCGTTCTTCCCAATTAAATTTTCTTTGCATGGAAAGTAGCAGTTAATTATTCTAAAATGGCTCTGTGTCTGTCAGTCTGGTGTCCTCATGAAGAATTTGGAGTTCCACGTAATTCAGCTAGTATCTTTCCATGTAAGAAAGAGCCCCTCAACATCCATTTGTTCCTTTCCATTACTAACAAAATCCAAGTTTTATTTAGGGGGCAATAATAGTTCAAAGAAGGCATTTCCCAGATACTTTTTCAGCTAAGTGTGGCCATGAAATTAAGTTCTTGCCAATGACCTAAAAACAGAAAGTTGTATGATGTTAACTCACAAATGTGCCCATTTAATTTGGCTTTCTCCTCCCTGCAGTCTGGTATTGGTTCTGATGGTTGAAGCTCTAGCAGCTGGCATGATCCATGAGGTGTTTTGAAGTTGGAAAGCATGCTCTAGGACAATAAAGCAGAAAGATGAGAGAAGGTTTGGCTTCTGACCATTTCGTAGGATGACCATGCTAATCCTGGGCTGCTAAACTCTGGGGCTTCAAGTTATGTGAGAGAATAAACACCTAATTTGTTTAAACAGTTAGTTATGTTCTCTGTTACTAACAGCTAAGTACAATTCTTAATTAATACACTCCCTTTCTATGCATAAGCTCAGTGAAAGCAGAATGACCTATCATTAGACCTATTCTCAAAAAATGCAGCCTCTTACAGGAAAGGATTGACAAATGAATGCAATTTATGCACTTATAAATGTATCATTTAAAAATTATCTTTTAAATAATTTTTAAAATTTCTCTGCCTACCAGTTCCACTTGTCTCTGATGTGATCCTTTCCTATGTAAAAATTTCATGGTTCCAACATTAAGACATTTGTAATTCAGTGTTAGATTCCGATATTACATATTTAGTGATGAAACACTCATAAGTATTTGTATTAGGATGCTTAGTGTTGGGAATATATATAACTTTAGACCCATTTAAGCTGAAAGGTAATTTATTGGCTTATGTGGCTGGGAAGTCCTAGGTCACATGGTCTTCCAGCATGATGAGATCTGGTGCCCAAACTGTGTTATCAGGTATAGTGGCACCATCTTCTAGCTATGCTTTTTTTTTTTTTTTCCTTTAAACCTCTTGGCTTCATTTTCTCCTGCTATGTATGCCTGTGTGATAGAAAAATTGGGTATAGGCAGCCCTCTAACAGGCATCATTGCTGCTCATGTTATTGAGTACAGACAGGCTGTCTTTACCAAATTTAATTGGTCCTGAATGACTTTTGTGCTCTTGGCCTAGTCATTGTGGACAGATTGGGTCACCATACCTATGCACTCTGATTTATGGTCATATCCCATTCCCTTGGGATTTGGGAATGGTAGACCAGCTTAACCTCCCCACTGTTTCAGAGGTCTCTATCCTGGGTCATAGCCTCAGAAACAGGTTTCTTACCCTTCCATGATCCTTTATCTCCTCTAGGATGCTGGGACTCTATGGCATTTTATTAGTCCATTGTAGGGCCAGCAGAAGGCCGCTCAGCTACATATCACAAGACGTATGAGAGTCCTGTAACTCATTAACTGGATTTGTATCATTGAAAGTTACTCACTCTTGGGGTGCCTGGCTGACTTGGGCTGTAAGTGCTTGACTCTTGATCTCAGCTCAAGTCTTGACCTCAGGGTCATGAGTTTGAGCTCCATGTTGGACTCTATGCTGGGCATGGAGCCTACTTTTTTTTTTTTTTAAAGTTATTCACTCTATCTGGATGAAGACATTGTACTTGATACTCTTTAAAATCACTTCAAATCCTAAAACTTTACAACTATGACTCCTATGACCTTATGCTTTTGCCTAAGCCATGTGTCTTGCTCTAGGAATAGTTTTATCCCTGCAAATTTGCTTATGTAAACTCTGTCTAAAAAATAGTCCAACTCTGTCCCATTGAAAGGAAGACCTTGAGGTACACACATAATTAAGAAAATTGGACTTGAAGTCCCTAAAAAATGTGGCTTGCTTCATAATGGCTAAAGAAAACTAATGAGTTTGCTTAAGGGTCCTCTAGTGAGGCATAAGAAAAATGAGATCTAGTTGATGGTTGGATGTTCTTTTTTGAATTTTTTAATATTTATTGGGAAGCTATTATTTGGAAAGAAGAAGGAGAGACTGTATCCATGAGGCTTGCTCTCCCCTGTAAAATCTATTTGGTATCTTAGGTATATATGCCAAATTGCGCAATTAAAATAACACATACAAAGGGCAGTTCCTTTGATGAGTGAAAATCTGTCTGATTTTTCACATTCTCACCAAATCAATGTCTAGAGAAAAATTGTATAAATTAGAATATGTCATCTGTTGCTGCTGCATCAAGTTATGATTGAATTAGTCCCAACTCTCATCTGGAAGTTTTAGAAATTTCCAGATAGAATGCTACAGACAGTAAGAGCTAAGTCTTTACTAAAGGTGGACATTTAAAAAAATCTTTAATTCCAGTATAGTTATCATATAATGTTACATGAGCTTCAAGTATACAACATAGTGAGTCAACAACCCTACACACCAGTTAGTGCTCATCATGATAAATGCACTCCCATTACCTTCCCTTTCTTCACCCCAAAGGTGGACACTCAAGCATTTCTTCTGTGGAGTAGCAGGTCTCTTCTCTTGATCTTAATCCCATAACCTGTTTTCTTCTTCTACATTTTCTCAATTTCAAGACCATCTCCCACCATCCCAGTTTTTCTTTCTTTTCCATTCCTCCATTCTCTATTTGTGACACACATCACAGGTTGTCACATTGATTTGTGTTCTTACTTAGAGACTTGAATAAGAGGATTGGTATCTTGAGCATCTCTCTGTGCTGAGTGTCTAGCACAGTGCCTCGCATATAGAATGTACCAGTGTTTGTTGTACTGACACGATTCTAGGACAAGCTTGACTCCACCACCAGAAAGAGTAGAGTAACACGTAAACAATGGTTGTGGCCATGAACCAAAATTCAGAACTAATCTTAGGAATCACCTAAGAAGGAATGACTGCACTAATGTCAACAAATTATCAACTTGATTTATCTGAGCTCTTGTTTGTAAAACCATTTCCCCTGACAGGAAAGCTCACAAAGGCACCTCCTCCATGTTGTGGTTTAGGTATTTGGAAATGTGGTGGTGAGAACAGAAGAAATGAAATTCTATATAAACATGGAGAATGATTTTTTTATTATTTTTGTTTGAAGTGATGTATTTGGCTCCTGAGTACAGAATTGAAAAGAAAGAAAATGAGCCAAACCACAGTGATTTTGAAATTTCAATTTAAACAATTCTTTAAGCATCATGTTGGGAACAACCAAAGAACAGTTTTTTCCTTGTGTTATTTCAGGGCTTTGGATTCTTGTCCCGTATCTATCATGAAATAATATTTAAGAAATATTCTCCAGACTTCATATTATTTTGTGATATACTGGTGACTAATTTAAATGTCATGATAAAAGAAGTTTTCTGTTCTGTTTTATTTGGTTTTGCAAATGTCAGGTGCTATTACAATAAATACCAAAGAGTAACCAATTTTTTAAAGTCATGTTACTTTTGAATCAAATATATTTTATAACTTGCTTAATCAACTGAGTCCTGTCTCTGCCAACTTCTAAGTGATTACTCTCGGGTAAATAATTTAACTTCTCCAACCTCAGTTCTCTCGTTTATTCTTTTTTTTTTTTAATTTTTATTTATTTATGATAGTCACAGAGAGAGAGAGAGATGGGCAGAGACACAGGCAGAGGGAGAAGCAGGCTCCATGCAGGGAGCCCGACATGGGATTCGATCCTGGGTCTCCAGGATCGCGCCCTGGGCCAAAGGCAGGCGCCAAACCGCTGCGCCACCCAGGGATCCCTCTCTCGTTTATTCTTATGATGACAAAAGGAAAGAATATATGTAAAGTCCATGGCACAGTACATAAAATGTATTAGAAATTCAACATATGTCACTTCTCTCATAAAACGAAAAAATACTTGGAATGATTACTGTGTTTACCTTTCTCAGCCTTCTTCTCTTTAACTGAATAATTTCTTGTGAATGCTTTTCAAACTCTCCACAGCTCTAATTATTCTATTCTATTCTATCCTGAACTGCTTTCCCCCCCTACTTACTGTGAAGTTGCATAATCAAAAAGAAATTAAGATAGTTTTCAGTCTTTATGATGACTCAGCTCTTTGTATTGTGTTGAAATATAGTAAGTTGCACGGGTGGCCACATTTTAAGTAAGTTAATTTGTGTTGGCTAAAAGTACTGCATTTGGGAGAATGGAGCAAACTTCCTTTTTTCTAAATAGCAACAACAATAAAATGTATTGTCTGAATTCTACATTCAAGTCATTTAGGTAACTTTTCATACTTCCTTCTATATTGGGATTATAGAGGATCTAGAAAAGTGTTATGAGACATGTCCAGAAAAATACGGTCTTCCTAGCTCTGGTTCATACGGACAGCGGCAAGAGAATGTGTGTCCACATGTGTGTCTGTGCATATGTTTATTTGAATGTATGTATGCATGTTCATGTGTGTGCGTGTATGTGCACACACGTATGTGTGCATGTGTGCATATGTGTGTGCACATGTGTCATTATAGTGATAAAATCTACAGGAAATCTTTTTCCTAACCGAAGCACTCATGACACTGATAATACCTTTGATACCTTATTCCACCCTAAAGATGCTTCAGGGAGCCACCAGTTTAATAGAATCTGTCAACAGGCACATTTGGTTCATCATTATGTTTGTTAGGATGTTGTAAAATAAAAGTAAAAATACCCTGAGACACAACACTTTGGTGAGTAACATTGTGTTTCAAGTCCTTATACTGAGTTTTTACAGCTCATCTTTGCTCATTTATAGCCTTGAGATGATTTCTATGTCTTTGGCAGATTTGAGATGGCTTGGTAATTTACTTGAAATCCAGGAAGTTGTTAGTAAGCTTAACATTTGTACTGAGTGCCAACCCTTCCTACAGAGAAATTAATATGGTGCCAGTTATTGACATATCCCTAATGAAGAAGATAGTACGTGTCAAGGAATAAAAGCAGTCAGTAATATTGACTGATTGCATTCTTCCAGGTATTGCTTTGAGCTCCTTATGCTTTATCTAATTGAATTACTAATAACCTCTAATTAATATTATCCCCATTTTAAAGAAGAGAAAATGAAGGGCAGAGAATTGAAATAATTTTTTCACAGTTATATATAGAGATTAATGTAGAGTTATGATTCCAACCTAGTTAATTTTATTTTACAGTCTTACTTCTTATCTTTGGCAACATCAAATATCCTGTATATTTTTCCCTACAGTCATTGAGGGCTTCATGTGCTAACTTGAGGTCAGTTAGATTTTCACAGGAAAAACTTCTCAGAGACCTCTGTGACTTAGTCCCAACATAGCTTTCCAGACTTAGCTTGTTATAAATCTTTTATGATTGGATGCTTTATCCAAAGTGGGTTACCGACTTTTTCTCACATCTGTGGCCTTTTCATATCCATTCATTTTCTAATGCATTTTACTCTATTTTATGTTTTTGTGTTTTGATCTCTATCATTACAAACCCTACCCCTTCTCTCCAAGCTCACTTTAAGGACAAATGTTTCTCTGAAATCTTCTGGATCTTTATTTTCAGATGAAATCAATTTATCCTATTCACTTTGCTTGGATTTCTCTCAAATGTCTGGTTTATCCTTATTTGTACTCCTGTCTTATCTGTTTTACTAGATTATAAATTCTTTAAAGCCAGTGCCACCCTTTAGATAGAATAGGTACCTCATATCTGTTTTTTGAATTGATCCTGAAAACCCTGGCTCATGTGGTGGCAAATGAGCTATTCAGAGAGCAGCAGATAACCACTCTCCCATTTCAATGCCCAGAAAACAAAGCCGGATCCTAATGTTGATGGGACAGAGTGGCATAGCTTTGCTCTTGCTCAAGTACATTTCTTAGGCAAGGGAGGGCGGTTTCTTTTCCCAGCAACACAGTCTACTTTCTTTTCTTTAATGCTGCCAACCATTCATCCTATCCCTTGGGGTTCTTACTTCACCAAAAAGAGTGTCATCTCCCTAGACATTATCCTCTCTGCTGTACCCAAAGACAAGCTCACAGTATCTTTAACCCTTAAAGGCTTTCTTGTTTGTTATTGTTAGAGAACAGAGGGGACACAAGAGAAAATGTGAAGAAATTAAAAAGCTGAAGTTGTCTGTTGCACCTTTTTTTTTTAACTTTGGTCCCAGTGGGTTGTTCCTATCTATTGCTAACCTTAGACTTTTCTCAACCTTTATTCTTGGAGGAATGTTTCCTGAGAGAAATAATCATGGCAGAAAGGAGATGTTCATTCAGAAGCCCGTCTACATGCAAGGAGGTAGGATGGCATGGTGACTAGAAAAGCATGTCTTCAGGGTTATCAGACCCTGTGTTTGAATCTTAGCTCTGAGCCTTTGTAGCCATGTGACACTGGGAAACGTACTGAATGATTGTAAGATTCAGGTTCCTTATTTGTAAGAAGAAGGTCATATTGTGTTTACATCACAGGACTGTGGAAAGTTAAAATGACAAATGTATGTAGAGGGCTCTGGGCAGACATTGCTATCTGTCACCATTATCCAGTTTTCTGTTTCTTGGCACAGAGAAAGTTTGCACTTTCTCATGCCCTTGAAACTAAGAGTGACCAGGTTACACAGTCAATGGAATATGAGTGGAAGTAATTCTTGTCACTTCTAGGTAGAAATATTTGATTGCTGGTGCTGGTTTCCAGTCTGCCCTTTCCGGGACAGAAGCACATATTGGTATGATGGTGCTAGTGAGGCAAAGAAGCCTAGAAAACTGAAAAGTCCAGAGAAAACTCTCTGAGCAGGAAATAAACATTTGTTTCTTTAGCTTTTGGAATTATGAGTTTAATCTGTTATTATAGCATAACTTAGTCTATCCTAATACAGTGAATGCTTAATTAAATGCTCAAAAATCAATAGTTTTAAAAGTGGGTAATTTGCATTCCTTAGAAGTTGTAGATTCAGAAGTGCCTGTCACTGGGCCCCAAACCCAGCCCCACATAGAAATATTTGTTGTCACTTAGCATTGACATGCTTCCATGAAAACTGTCCCCGACACAGCCATCGACCTTATATTGCATATTCTCATCTAACATATACCTGCATAGAATTTCTTTACTTCAGTGAAATAATTAGAAACCTTTTAAAGTAACCTTTTTTTTAATAGAAAAACACAGTGCATTTCTTCTTGCACATGAAGACCAATAGCAGTCCTCTACTGTGTATCTCTCCTGACATCATTCCATGCACCCCAGAATTTAATCTTTTCTTTGTTTCTTCACATGAAAAAATCATTATGTGTCTACTTGCCACAAACATCCTTAGTAAGTAAAATGTTTCATTCTTCTAGTAGATGAAGGTAATTTTTAAAAATCCCATGGAGTTCACAATTTACATAAGCCAGTCGATTTCATGACTGGGGTTGGGTCATTCTTTCCGTGGAGCAGTATAGATGTGGATGGTAATTCCATAATAAAGTATGGTTTTAGGGAAAGGCACTTCTCTGCTTCCCAGTGTTACATTTTAGGCCTGATCTTAGCAGTCTTGTGAAGTGATTTTGATCAAATTTCTTTCTATTTTGAGCTCCTGGAGTGTTTCTCAATTGGATTGTAAAAAGTCTTTAACCTTGTGTGGATAATAGCTTTTGACTCCTATATTTGTGGCAGTCTTCCCCCACCACCAGCCAGGGTGCAAGACACACACACATGAACACACCCTATAGTTTTCCTTCTGGTGATGTTTGTGTTTTTGATTCTAGCTCTCCCTCTGCTATTACATGTAACCCAAAACAAGCTATTCGAAGTCTTCAAGTCTTCTTGTTCCATCCGTGAAATGAGAACAATAATACCTCACTCACTACAGCAATGGGAAGGGAGAATGAGATAGCATTGGAAATTAGCTGGTACATAATAGAAGGTCAATGCATGGCAATTTCCCTCTCATATCTCTCCTGGGATACCAAGATTCTGAGCATCCATATTCCATATCATTTAAAGAGGATGATTCTATAGGTTTCTTCAGTTAAAAGAAGACTTTCTGTTTCTTACTTTAGAAAATTTAGGTGGAGTCGTCTGCCTCCGTCATGAATATTCCTCACTTTTCTGGTGCCTTGTACTTTGCAGTTAGGATGTACTCTATTAGCTGATGTCAGCCAGAACTTTCTCCATCAAGGTGTTGATTCTCAAAGCAGTTTTATTATTATCATAGTATTGCTATTATAAAAATCCCCAATATTTATCGAACATATACTATATGCCATATATAATTCTAAGTATGATTTATAAAAATATATTTACATGTGTGATATATAACATATAATTACATATAGAATTGTTGAGAGATGTAGATAATATTACACACACACACACACACACACACACACACAGAGTTCTGTAAAAATTGTATTACTATTGTCTCCATTGTATCAGTCTGGCTCCAGTCAGAAGAGCTATGTATTTTGACAGAGAAAATTTAACATAAGGTATCAAATCAAAAAGGTGGTACTGAGGTATTACAGAAGTAGTACCTGCACCTGTAAGGCTATGAAGAAGGAAGGGAAGAAGTTGAAATTATTAAAAGGTAAGAGCTTGAAGGAGGGGCCCCGGCCTCTGAGACTCAGACCTCAGAGGAGTCTGGGGAGGGGTGTAGCATGGGGCTATGTTCACATCCCCAAGTAAGGACAGTGAGGCTGATTCTAGGTGTTGGGAGAACTTGAGACTGGAAGCAGTGCTGCCAGCACAGATTGTTGTTGAAGAGCCTTTGCTGCAATGATGAGACCAGAACAGGCAACAAAGCAGGAAGGAGTAAGTGCTTCTTCCTCTCCAGTGTTGGAGTCTTCCTCCTAGAATCCCTATGAGCAGAGCCTAATGGAGATGCAGCCTAATGGAGGTACATTTCTTCTAAAGGAGACATTTTTCCTAAAGGAGAAATGTGGCGAATCGTGCTCCAACTCTAGCATCAGAAAACATAGAGAAGCTAGGGAGACAGCATTTTAATAATCACCCAATCTACCCCTTTGGCTATTACTCTGAATACTCCCTTCTACATGTAGTTACATTTCAATATAGCAATAAAACAGTTTAAGCTTGCACCAAAGAAGATACAGCTATCTCCTTATAGAAACAAAGGTGCTCTCATCCTCCCAACAAGTGAAAAGATGCCAAGTTCCAACTGTTACCATGTATATCTCTGGAAGATAGTCACCTCCATCTCTGAAGTTTTGAAAAGCAAACATTGGGTTATACTAAGGCAACCACACAAAACGTCAAGAAAAAGATCCAGTGAACTATTATAAGAAGGAGAAATTTTCTTCACAATGGTTTTCCTTGTCCACTGACTCTTAGATTAGTTAGAAGCTTGGTGAAGCTCTCGAGGGCTCTTGAGGCTCATTTTCAGTTTTATTTTCAACTCTGTGTTGTCTCCAACCATGTCTTCTTCCCTCTTCCTCCCCTTCTCCATTTTTTTCTTCCTCTCCCACTTCCTTTCCTTCTTTCAGTCTTCTTTTTACAGTCACGTATCCTTTTAAGCAACTTGAATTTGTTTTCTGATACAAATTAATGGATGAAAATACAGAACACATTTTTTTTTTCCCCAGAGAAGGTCTATGTTTACATGCTCACTGACTAGGATAAAAAATGTTTCTCTCATCCGAATCATGTCAATATTTTTTTCACATCATAGATAATATGATGGGTAAATAAATTGTATCTTCTAATTTATATTACTTAGACTATTAGTTAAGTTGAACATTTTCTCATGTAGGTTCCATTTATCCTTTTTATCTTATAGATTTTTAAAATCTTCTTATCTCTTAGATACTCTTCTTCTGAGATCCTTGGTGGATTGTTCTTACGAATTTTTATGAGTTCTTGATGTATTAGAAACACATATTCATCCTACCACTACTGAAATTTTACACCCCAATTTTATTTCTCTTAAAATTGTGTTTCTGCATTTTTTGCTATTGGATTTGAGTTTTGGATCAATCAAAGTAGTTGAAATTTCTCAAAAATCTATTGTTGATTTTAATGGAAGGATACAGAATAAGTTAGGGATCACCAAGTAGGTATTCGGCTTGTACCGAAGACTGTGAACGTGGTGCTGACAGACTTGTTTAACAGTTCAGATATAGTTTCTAAGCTCTTGGTCTGTCACTGGGTGACATTTTGCCATATAAAGGGAAGCTTGCATATGACTACATGGCTTCATCTTTGAGAGTGATAACATAGCAACAGCTTTTGTTAGTCTGCTGGAACCAGAAACAGATTGAATTCTTGGCAAGATATAAGAAAAGAGCTTTCACAAACTCAGCTGGTTATGGTGCTCCCTATGTTGTAAATGCTACTGGAAACAGACCCTGTCAGTGAGACTTCCCACACTGTGAACAACATATCACCCAGCAACGACCATCTTCTCCTGGGTCTGACAGAGAGAGCAGAATATGCCAAGGTGAAGGTACTAGGAAAGAGGGCATTAAACACTGAAAAATTGCTTTCTTTTAAAAATGGAGCACTTAAGAGCAAGCAATAAAAAATAAACGAACATACACATCACTGCTTTATTTTTATCATTGAAGGTGAGCAAATTCATAGTAAGGATATCCACAAAATTAAGTATCTGTTTCACTGTAGCCCTAGGTGTTGGCAGAGGTGAAAAAGGTAATTCAGATTCCATATCAGGGTCTGGTCAGCTTTGAACAACAATGAAAGATGAACTCAAGATGGTTTGATTTCCCTATCAGTGACCCATTTGATAATTGTGGATGTCTATATCATGCTCACTTAGGGGACGCTCTTTTTCAATAACAGTATATATCTACCTTTCATCACACATTTATTATCTAAGCATTTACTATCTACCTTAAGAAGGTACTTGCTGTGCCAAATAGAGAAGATTCAGAACTATAGATGTCATAAGTATGCAACACCGAACTCAAACCGTTTTCACACAAATATTTATAAATCTCATAACTTGGAAACCAAAGGAATGATGTTTTCTTTGAGCAAGATAGAATTCTAGGGTTAAATTATGTCATCAATATCCTCTCTCTTTCTCTCCTCTTCTCTTAGCTTGTTTGCCTCTTTATAGGCTTTTATCTCAGAAAGTTTCTCTATCCATGACAGCAAAGAAGATTCCTGGCGATTTCTGACTTACATGGGCCATTCAGATTTTAATGACGTTAAGGAGATACACGGTCTTCAGGTGGCCAAATCCCAGAAAAAGAGACTATAATGGATTTTACTTACAGTATGTATCTACATCTCTAGTGGGAAAAATGGGTCTGTGTGATGGAGACACTATCTTGGAAGAGAGAATGGGAGTTTCCAAAAGAAGTTTGTTGAAGAGTAAAAAGATTATACCTTTAAAAGGAAATAGTCTTTATGCTCAATTAGAGTATAGTCTAACAGAAAGAAAAGGCAAAATGTAAGAAGCTATAATCAAATGTGGTGTGATCCCTGGGTGGCGCAGCGGTTTGGCGCCTGCCTTTGGCCCAGGGCGCGATCCTGGAGACCTGGGATCGAATCCCACATGAGGTTCCCGGTGTATGGAGCCTGCTTCTCCCTCTGCCTATGTCTCTGCGCCTCTCTCTCTCTCTGTGACTATCATAAATAAAAAAAAACAAAAAACAAAACAAATGTGGTATGTGTTGTGATGGAAATATTTTCAAAATGCTATGAAGCAATTGCTGGTATATGGTGGCATAAGCCCCAACAGGACATATCTCCTGTGAACAAAATCTCTTAACTCTGACAAAATACAAAAATATCTGGAGTTACCAGGCAGTGAACAAAAGCAGATAGACTCTGAAGGAAAGTCAAACCTTGCAAGAAGGGAACAGAATGGGATGAATTTCCCATTATTTTAGCCATTAGCTAGAAAGTCAGCTAAAGCCTAAAACCTTAATTGAAAACAGACATTCTGGCCTAATGAACCAGAGGACAGAACTCAGGGGAACCACAGCTGCTGGAAAGTAAGGGGATGGGTAGTAGTATCCAGAAAAAAGGAAGAGCAAGAGAGAGCGAGATCCCTGAATTTTGTAAATAAGTTATACTAAATTATCTAACCATGAAGCCACATATTGGGGGGGGGGTGCAGAATTAAAAGCAGTCCAGCTATAGATAAAGGAACTGGATTGAGATTAGAGCCCTTTCCCCAAAAATAGTTGCAACTTGAATTAAACCAAGTTAATTGTCTACCAAAACAACCAAAATATCCATTCTCTAGAGGAATATAACGGAGTTAACTTCCAGGATATAATAGAAAATTACTTGACATTTGAAGAACTAGGAAAATATGATTCATTCTCAAAAAAAGAATAAACAAACTACTAAGTCCAACTGGAATTAGAACACAGATTTAAAAACAGCTATGTATAATGATACAAAGGAAAATGTTTAAAGTACTAGGTCAGCTTGACAAAATAGAGATGATGAAGGAAAGACTCTGAAGAAGAGAGAGCCTCTTCTTCAGAAGAGGAACTAAGGCACAATGTCAGAAGTCTAATGTACGTGTAACTGGAATTGCAGAGGATAAGAAAGGCAGAGGATAAGAAAGACAAGAAAAAAATTTAAAGACACAAGAACACAAGGAACAAACAAACAAAAAATTAGACTACATCAAAATAAAAAATTTTTGTGCATGAAAAGGCTTTATCTAGAAAGTGAAAAGGCAGTGTATCTAAGAGAAAATATTTGCATCTCATATATCTGATAAAAGTCTAATATCCATAATATATAAATAATGGAACTGAACAACGAAAAAACAACAGTTTAAAAATGAGCAAAGCACTTCAACGGACTTCTATCCAAAGAAGATGTACAAAAGGCCGACTAGCACATGAAAAGATGCTTAATTTCTTTACATATTAGAGAAATAAAAAAACCACAATGAAATACCATTTCACACCCATTATTAGGATAGCTGTTAAAAAAAGGAACAACAAATAACTAGTGTTGGTGAGGATGTAGAGAAATTGGAACGCATGTGCATTGCTGGTGGGAATGTAAAATTGTGCAGCCATTGAGGAAAAGAATTAAAAAGTGGCATTCCGGGATGCCTGGGTGGCTTAGCGGTTGAGCATTCAGCTCAGGGTATGATCCCGAGATCTGGGATTGAGCCCCTCATTGGGCTCCCTGTGAGGAGCCTGCATCTCCCTCTGCCTATATCTCTGCCTCTCTCTCTCTCTCTTATGAATAAATAAATCAATCTTTAAAAAAGAGGTATTCCGAGAAATATCTGTACATTAATGCTCACAGAAGCACTAATTACAATAACCAAAAGATGGAAATAATTGAAATGTCCCCCAGTGGATGAAGAGGTAAACAAAATGTGGTAAAACCATATAATATAATATTATTCAGCCATAAAAATGAAGTGCTGATATGTGCTACAACATGAATGAACCTCAAAATCATTTGCTAAGTGAAAGAAGCCAGACACAAAAGGTCAGAAATTATATAATTTCATTATATATATGAAATATTTAGAATTGATAAATCCATAGCAACAGCAGATTTGTGGTTGTCAAGGGCTGATGGAGAGAAGGCTGATGAGTAGTTGATTAATGGGTACAGGATTGCCATTAGGGGTGATGAAAATATTTTGAACTAGTTAGAGAGGATGGTTGCACACCATTGAGAATAAACTAAATGACATCAAACTGTTAAATAGTTAGTTTTATGTTATGTGAGTTTTACCTTGATATCATTCTGAAGAATTGATGTTGGACATTTTTTTGAATTTAGGCAAAGGCATATATATGTTTTTTTTTTTCGAGAAGTTCATTGAACCTGCAGCAGAATAATTAAGTAAACCACACCTAGGAATCATATTCAAACCACTGAAACCAAAAGATAAAAAGTCTAAAAAGCAACTAGAGAAAAGCAATACACAATGTACAGGGAAGCAACAATTTGAAAGACTCCTGAATTCTGATCAGAAACTAACAAATCCATAAGAGAGTGGGAAAACGTCTTTAAAACTGAAAGAAAAACTAAATTATCAACCCATGAAAATATAAAGAAATCTACATCCAATGAAAATAACCTTCAAAAATAAAGGCAAAATATAGACATTTTTAGATACAATAAAACTAAGTATATTCATTGCCATAGCAGACATAGACTCCAAGAAATGCTAGAAGAAATTCTTTAGGTTGTAAAAAAATTATACCTGAAAGGAAACCAGATCTTTTATAACAAACCTATGATAAATACTATATAAGTATATTTTTTCTCATTAATTTCTTTAAAAATATATTTGCTAAAAACAAGAATGATAACATTTTCTTACTGGTTTTATAATAGATACATGTAATATATATGATAACAGTAGCATAAAGAACAATAGGGTGGTAGATAGGTCTCTATGACTGTAAGATTTTCACATTTTACATGAGAGATATAATGTTAACACTAATTAGGCTGTGAAAAGTTGGGGATATATATTGTAATTCACAGAGTACCAATTTTTAAAAATAACAGAGGTATAATAAAAAAGCCAAGAGATAATTTGACATAGCATTCAAATCAAATATTCAAATAGTCCAGGAAAAGTCAAGAAATGAAGAGCAGAGAAATAGAAATAGAGGGGAGGTGGCAGAAAGCAAATAATAAGCTGTTAGACCTATATCAAATCACATCAATATTAGCTATGATGAACTAAACAACTAAGAGGCAGTAATTATCAGAAGAGGGGAAAAAAAGCAAAAATACCCTCCTCTTCATTAGTATAATGTATAAGGATGCAATTTATGTATAAAGAGATTCAAAATAAAGGGATAGAAAAAATATATAAGCAGCAAATATAAGGAGGGTTAGTAACTAGATTAATTTCAAATAAAATCAGTATTTTAAGACAAGGAGATAAAGAAGACATTCCATAATAACACAATAGTCAGTTTATTGTGAAGACATAGCAACTCTACATAGGTAGTCATTTCATAACAGGGCTTTAAAATAGATGAAACAAAAGTTAACAAAATTAAAGGAAGAGAGAGAATATTTCAAGTAATACTTGAGAATGTAAACACCTATCTCTTAGCAATTGATAAATAAGTAACAACAAAATCAGTAAAAGCCTAGTCTGACAAACTATCAACTACCTTGACCTAATTGGCAATTATAGTAAAATACATGAAAGACATACAGTGTGCCCATTCTCTTGAAGCACATGTGGCACATTCAATGAGATGGACTGTGCATTGCACCATAAAATTAATTTGGCCAAATTTAAAATTACAGAAATTACGCAGAGTAGGTTCTCTAATTATTGAATTGAAGCAGAAAATAATCTAGGAACTCTGAATATTTGAAAATGAAACAACACTTCTAGGTATTCTATAGCTCAGTAAAGAAAGCAAAAAGAAAATTAAAAATTATTTGAACCGGATGACAATAAAAAGATAAACTAAAATTTTCAAGATGCTTAAAAATGTAGAGTCTTAAATGTCCATATTAGAAATGAAAGGTCTACAATTAAGTTTTAGTTTAAGAAACAAAAAAAAGAGAAGTGAAGTAAACACAAAGAAGAAAGATTTTCTAATAAATATTGGAGTAAATGTCCATGAAGTAGAAATTAAGAAAGCAAGAGGGAAAATTAGTGAAAAGATGGTTCTTTGAAAGTATTAATGATTTCATAAACCCTTCACTAGACTGAAAGATAAAAAAGGAGCAAGAATATAAAGAATATATGTACTAGTGTGCTTTCAGAAATGTTAGAAGGATCATCACTGTTGACTCGGCAGATATTCAGTAAAAAACAAGAGAATGCTATGAGCAACCCTGGGTCACAATTTAGTTCAAACACGCATATTCCTTGAAAATAAAATGTGCCCAAACTAGCACAAGATGAAACAATATATCAACAGTTCTGCATTTATTAAAGAAGCTGAATTTGTTGTCAACAATCTTCATATGAACAAAACTGCTGGCCCAGATGGTTCTTTAGTAAATGATATCAAACATTTAAGGAAGAATTATCAAATTTATGCAGTCTCTTTCAGAAAACAGAAAAGGAGAGAACACTCCCAAACCTCTTTTGAAAACTTCAAAACACTAATACCAAAAGCTGGCAAAGAAATCATAGTACAAAACAAATATTAAAAAAAACAAGTAAAACTACCAATTAAGGGGCGCCTGGATGGCTCAGTCATGATCTTGGGTGCAATTGAGCCCCAACTCTGGCTTCGCTGTGAGCATTGAGCCTGCTTAAGATTCTCTCTCTCTCTCACCACCTCACACCAGTGAGAATGGTGAAAATTAACAAGGCAGGAAACAACAAATGTTGGAGAGGATGCGGAGAAAAGGGAACCCTCTTACACTGTTGGTGGGAATGTGAAATGGTGCAGCCACTCTGGAAAACTGTGTGGAGGTTCCTCAAAGAGTTAAAAATAGAACTACCCTACAACCTAGCAATTGCACTGCTGGGGATTTACCCCAAAGATGCAGTGAAAGGCCGGGACACCTGCACCCCGATGTTTCTAGCAGCAATGTCCACAGAGCCAAACTGTGGAAGGAGCCTCGGTGTCCATCGACAGATGAATGGATAAAGAAGCTGTGGTCTATGTATACAATGGAATATTCCTCAGCCATTAGAAATGACAAATACCCACCATTTGCTTCGACATGGATGGAACTGGAGGGTATTATGCTGAGTGAAGTAAGTCAGTCGGAGAAGGACAAACATTATATGGTCTCATTCATTTGGAGAATATAAAAAATAGTGAAAGGGAATAAAGGGGAAAGGAGAGAAAATGAGTGTGAAATATCAGTGAGGGTGACAGAACATGAGAGACTCCTAATTCTGGGAAACGAACAAGGGGTAGTGGAAGGGGAGGTGGGGGGGATGGGGTGACTGGGTGACGGGCACTGAGGGGGGCACTGGACAGGATGAGCACTGGGTGTTATGCTATATGTTGGCAAATCAAACTCCAATAAAAAATATACAAAAAAAAAAAAAGATTCTCTCTCTCTCCCTTTGCTCCTCCTTCCCCGTGCCCATGTGTGTTCCCTCTCTCTCTCTGTCTCTATCTCTCCCCTTCAAAAAAGTACAGATTAATAGCCCTTGAGCATGGATGCAAATTTGATATTTGCAAATCAAATCTAGTCATATATGAAAAGGATCATGTATCATCACTAAGTAAGTTTTATCCTAGGGATGAAAGGTTGGTGTAACATTTGAAAACCAGTCAGTTGAATTCACCACATTAATAGAATAAAGGAGAAAATCCATATGACAGTTTTAACTGATGCAGAGAAAGTATTTGATGAAGTGAATTATTACTTATATATTGATCTTGGCACTGCTCTTAATCAAGGGTGGTTAACCTTCCTTGTAGTCACTTAGCCCTCGATGTGGAGAAGGGATGTTCGGGCTGGAGGGAACACAGAAAGACCAGCCAGACCTGCTAGCACCTGTGGTTAGCTGCTGTACACTCCAGGAGGATGTTAGCATCGTCCCCAACATTCCCTGCCTCACTGCAGGGGCTGCGCTGGTTGCTCTTGATCTGCTTTGTAGTTGAGTAATCTCAAGGCAATGTTGGGGAGAGAAAATAGTGCACAGAGAATTGTTTTTTTGCTCCAAATCCAGATGTCCCACATTGATTACTCCACTCAAAACCTATGCAAGAACCTAACCCATTGTTTCTCTTATCCCTGGTGTTTCTCTGTTTTTTATTATTTTGATAGATTTCTCAATTTTCCTTTTGCTTCCGTGGTACCTCCTGGGCTGGATTCAGGAGAGGAGACCAGCAGCAACTTTTCAATTGCCACACAGCATATATACTGACGTAGTTGCATCACACTGATCACTTTCTCTTTGGCTCAAAGACCTTCTCTTAAAAATTTTTTAATTTTTAATTTTTTTCCAGTTTTATTAAGATACAATGAATGCACAGCACCATGCAAGTTTGCAGTGTATGGCATAATGGTTTGACTTACGTATGCTGTGCAATGTTTGCCACAATAAGCCTAGTTTACCTGCAGTAACTGTCTCTGTCCAGAATGAAGGTTCATATTCCTTGAACAAGGTAAAATTCATGACTTTGTGAGCCATTCTATTCCAGACTCTTCTGACCTTTCACATTTATCTAAATCAGACTATTCAGAATTTTGCAAAAATTCACTGCACTTTCTCACCTCTACATCTTCAAGCTCACACACTTTCTCTTTTTGTTTTTCTTCCCATGTATGTTGGCTGTTAGTTCATACTCTCTTTTATCTGGAATATGTATCCTGTTCTTCCTGTGGAAACCCTTGACATGATATGAGTCTCACCTGATGCCACTCGCCATTGAGCAATGCGATTTAACAGAAAGAATGAGGTCATTGGAGTTCAGGACCCCAACATGGGGCTCTAGCTCCTACTCCTTCCATTATATATATGACTGTGGATTGCATATTGCACATTTCTATGCTTCAATTTCCCTATTTGTAAAATAGGTAAAAATGCTACTTACTTCATAAGACTGCTATGAGGATTTTATGAAATGGCAATAACTTCATGCTAAAAAGGCCAGTAAAAAGTTCAGTCTTTACATTTACACTGCCTGTCCTCTTTTTTTTCTTTAATATTTTATTTATTTATTCATGAGAGACACACACACAAAGAGAGAGAGAGAGAGAGGCAGAGACACAGGCAGAGGGAGAAGCAGGCTCCATGCAGGGAGCCCGATGTGGGACTCGATCCCGGGTCTCCAGGATCAGGCTCTGGGCTGAAGGTGGCACTTAAACCACTGAGCTGCCCAGGCTGCCCTGCCTCTCTTCTTTTGTCTTTGTCCCATCCACTCCCCTCAGCCCAATAGAACTTATTTCTTCTTTCAACAAAATCCCATAGCATCTTCTTAATAGCATTTTGTAGGGTATTTATCCCATTTCATCTGAGCTATAAATCTGGGTAGGAATTTAAGAAGCATTTACCTCAGAAGTTGTTTTCTGGCCCAGAAAGGTGTTTCAGGAGAGAGAACAGTATCAGTATTTAAACAAGGACATTGGAGTCAAAATATCAGGGTTTCAGTCCCAGATTTACCAGTTGTTAACTCTGTGGTGGTAAGAAAATTTCATAACCTCTCTGAGCCTCAGATTGCTCATGTCTAAAATGGGAATAATTTCAGTCTCTGACTACACAGTTGTTGCAACAATGAAGCGTGACAATATATGTAACCTACTTAGCACAGTGTCTGACATCAGAGCTCAGTGATGAGAAGGATTATAAAGGCAGAAGGAATTAACGGCTTTCGGAAAGGGTGAGAATTACCACCTCCCACGCCCCATGGCCCCGCTCTCCCATGCCCAAATGGTTTCTCAGGCTCCAATAATCTTCAGCATTTTTTAGCGCTCTGAGGTATTCCAGGTTTTTGGATTTTCTCTTAAATCCCTAAATCTCCTTGGTCAACCGGCAGAATCAGGTTTCTGTTGAGCAGATGTTTTTTGTCCTGATAGTCTTGGTTTTTCAGTGTCTAAAGACTTCTCTTTATTTTCTTATACAAGTCCTTTTTTTCTCTCTCTCTTTTGCTCACCACAGGAAACTAGTAATAAATACATCAGTCCTGGCATTGGGCCAGAGTTCGCAGGTGGGGTTTGGCATATTGGCTTGAATTTGAAGACATTCTTTAATTTTCCCAGGCCCTCTCCCCAAACTCAGATCCTGCAGCTCTGTAATTCCTTATGTATTTTCATTTCAGGTCTTAAGGCAACCTTTTGGTGTGGCCCAAATCAGCTTCATACATTATTGAAATGCTCAGACAGAGCCATCAGCTTACACTGTCTGGTTTTGTGGCTCGGTTTTGTGTCCCATTTCTACTAGGGGATCTGACGTCAAGCTGATGAACACCAGTTTAAATCCTAAAGGTCACCACCTAATGGTTCCAGGTGAAATGCATCTTGAGAATTTATCCCTTTCTCCCCAACTTCATGGTTAACCCCTCCCATAGCCCTTGCTCAATCCATATTCTAGATAGAATGTAAAAGGATGATTAAAATTCAGCTTCCAAAGAAACCTTTTCTACAGTGCCTGACTTCATGTCGTCAGTGTTTTGTACCTGGCTTGGCTTCCCCATTCTTTCTCTCTGTCATCCACAGAGACTGTCAGGTACAAGTCACCATGCAGGCAGAATGAGATAAATTAGGAAGGCTTTATTGGCAATTTATCAGGAAGCTGCTGCAAGGCAGACCCATGAATTTCCTTGCTAAGCCTCTACTTTCCATTCGCCACTCACACTACAGTAATAACGCCTTGTAACTACATAATGGCACTCATCCTTCAATCTCCAGTGACATTGCCCACGGTTAATTGGCTCTTACAGCATCCCTGTAGGGTAAGCAAGTGTTGTTACCGCTGTCCCCAATTTGCCAATAATTGAGACACAGAGTGGTCAAGTGTCTCTTGGAAGGCCATAAAGAGTGTGACTCAGAGAATTTCTTGACTGCTCTGTTTGCCCCAATTGCTGGGTTTCCCTGAGCTCATAACTTTTAGGTGGAAGTCTGCTAATCAGATAGTCTCCGGGCAAACCTAGGGGATGAGAATCTGAAGAATGAATGTTCCTAGGAGGCCCCTATCTACTTTCTCTTTACATGAAAATTCACAAAGAGTTACCGTTTATTATCTTTTTTGCTTTTTTTAAGTTTATGATTTCCCGTAGTTGAAAGATTCAAAAAGGACATAATCTCTTATTCTCAATCGTTGTTTTATTGTTAGAAGGCCTGCTGAATGATCATATGAAGGAGAGATATTTGTGATAACTGGAAGAAGGAGACTTGTCCCCTCAGAGCCCAGAATGAAGCCTCTGCTTCCCAGCTTCTGCAGCTGCCTCCACTATGGGATTCATTCTTCCTCCCATCCTGGCCCACCTTGGGTCACAAGGAGCATTTCTGCTACCTCATGCTGCCAGGACTCAGCATTAGATTTTTCTTGTTATGATCTCTTTGCTTGGGGGCCTTACCAAAATTTCACTGATTAAGTGAGGCCAAATTTGATTCTTCTAGGACACCAAGATACAAAGCCTAGTTTGTGAGTTATCTATTCATTCCTAGAATTAATAAACATCTATCTGAAATCTCCTAGGGGTACCTGGGTGGTTTAGTCCATTAAACATCTGACTCTTGATTTCAGCTCAGGTCATGATCTCAAGGTTGTGAGATCAAGTTTCATCAGGCTCTGCACTGAGCATGGAGCCTGCTTAAGATCCTCTGTCTCCCTTTCCCTCTGGCCCTCCCCTACCTCTGCTTGCATCCTCACTTGGTGTCTCTCTCTCTTTAAAAAAAAAACTATATGCCAGACACTGTTATAAGTGTTGTGGAAGAAGAGTGAATAATATACACAATGTCTGCCCTGATGAATCTTAAATTCAATTATTCCTCTGTTTCCTTTATTCCTTCATTCTGTCAATACTAAGTAACATTCAGTAATCCCAGTATTATATTTTAGTCCTGTGTAGAATGTGGAGATTATCTCAAAAGTCCAAGCACGGTAGAAAGATGGCATGTATAGTGGGTTGAATGGTGACTTCCAAAAAGATATGTCCATGTCCAAATTCCTGGAACCTGTGAATTTGGAAAAAGGGTCTATGCAGACATAATTAAGTTCAGGATCTTGAGATGAGATCATCCTGGTTACTTGGGTGAGCCTTAAATCCAATGACAAATGTCCCTATAAGAGCAAAAGAAAAAAAAAGCAGAGGAGAAGGCCATGTGAAGGAGGCAGAGCTTGGACTGATGTAGTTAAAAGTTAAAGTTCCAATGGTTACCAGAAGCCACTAGAAGTTAGGAGAGAAACATAAAATGGATTATCTTCCCAGAGCCTCCAGAAGAGTGTGGCCCTGTGGACACTTTGATTTAGGATTTCTGGCCTCTAGAAGTATGAGAGAATAGATATGTGGTGTTTTATGCCACACAGTTTGTGGTAATTATTTTACTGTAGCCACAGGAAACTACTACAGCAGACACTTTGGTCTTAGAAGATGGACATAGAAATGTGTGCCTTCAACCCAAGCCCAATGGACATGTCCAGGTGATTTCATGGAAATCTGAATCCTGACCATTTTAACGTGTCTCCTGAGGCTGACATGATGAGCCATAGTAACATCTGATCATAATTTTGTTCTCCATTGAAGGAAGTACCTTTGGTTTTTCCCTAAGAGCAACATAAAAATAACAAGCAAAATTTCAAACAAAGTTATCAAATAATATATATTCTTTCTGTTTTCATACATATAAATTGTATGAAACAATTTACATGTGTGGTAGATATGTAAACTTCCACACCTGAGAAGCTAGTTGAAAGCTGTCTCCCAGGGGAACTTCCTTCTGCGAGTTGAGCTCACACGCGGTCCCTCCCAGTTCCACACTGCCTGCACATGGAGTTTTGAACATCCTCACTAGAGATGTTGGTCAGAAGCTCGTGGGAGGCAAGTGGCAAGCTGCGGGCTTGGATGGCTTGTGTCTCCGAGTCCAGTTGAGTGGTTTTCATGGAATCTCCTCACTTGGAATGTGAGAACAATTTATATATACATGTCTCACATGTATCTGTATGTGCAGGTTATATTATAAATTATGTAACAATAATAGGCAATATCCACAATGTGCCAATCCCACCCATTTATTTTCCAAGAGGGAGGTAGAAAATAAATATTTGTATGACAAATGTTTGGAAGCTTCCATGTCTGTTAAGGGGGACTTGTCTACCAGTCTCCCAGAGCACCCTACTGTGGACTGAGAATTGTCTGGCCTTGCTTCCAACTAAAACCTAAGCTCCCCAAGGGTGGGGGCATCTACAGTGCTTATCACTAGACCCTTCCCATGCCTGGTATAGTTTCTGACTCTTGGTAGTTAACAATGATAACTATAGCTAACCTTTATTGAATTCTTAATATTTCAGGATAATTCTGCTTTACATATATATTGACTAGTTTGATTATCAGGGTCGTCCTATGTAAGAATTATTTGCATAATCCCTATTTTACAATGAGAAAACAAAGGTACTGACAGGTTAATAAATACTTTTGTTCCTGATGCAAATGATCTCACTGGTTGAATTTCTAAGAATCTCTAGCTACTAGGTTGTCTATTGCTTTTTACTTTCTCACTTTATAGACAAATTCTCTCTACATAATTGTTTGTTTTTATCAATTTTATTGAGGCAAAATTTATACACAATAAAATGATCCAAATTTACTCATACAGTTTAATGAGGTTTGAGAAATGTGTTTGGTTTTTCCCAGCACAGTAAAAATAAAAAATATTTTCATTTCCTTTAATTTTTCCCTCATGCCTTTTTGCAATCAACTTCCTTCTCAAGCCCAATCCACTGAACTGTTTTCTGTATCTAAGGATTATTTTGTAAGAAAAGGATCACACACTGTTGTTGTACCTAAGTATGGTATTTTTGAGAGTCATCCATGTTGTATATGTTAGTTGTTTGTTTCATTTAATTGCTGAATAATAGTTTCATGAATACATCACTTCTTTTTTTTTTTTTTACATCACTTCTTTTTAAATTTTATTTATTTATTTTAAGATTTTTTTATTTTAGGGAGAGAGAGAGAACAGGGGGAGTGGCAGAGGAAGAGGAAGAGAATTCTCAAGCCGACTCATCACTGAGCGCAGAGACACATGCGGGACTTGATGCCAGGACCCTGAGATTATGACCTGAGCCACCTAGGCACCCCTATTTATCCATTTTTAATCAAACTATAATAGACATACGGTATCCTATTAGTTTCAGGTACATGTACCACTTCTTGAAGCCTATGTGTGTTGTTTCCAGTTTGTGGCTATTATGAATAATGCTACTGTGAATATTTGTGTACAAACGTTTGTGTACACATGCATTTACAATTTTCTTGTCATATTGGAAGTGTATGCTTAACTGTAGAAGTAACTGTCAAGTTGTGTTTCAAACTAGTTGTGCCAGTGAACACTTCCATTGATAATGTAGGACAGTCCAAATTTCTCCACATCCCTGCTGCTATAGTCAGTTTTTTAAAATTTTAGTTAATTTAGTGGTATGTCATTGTGATTTCATTTGAATTCCTTGATGAATAATGATGTTGAACATTTTTTTCTTGTGTTTAACAGCCATTGAAATATCTTTTTGTGAAGTGTCATTGGTTTGTTCATCTTATTACTGAGATGTAAACTTTCTTTACATATTTTGAAAATGCTTCTTCTTAGATATTGCAATAAATGTAAATATCCCCTCTCAGGCTTTAGCTTACCTTTTCACCTTTTCATTTTCCAAACAGTGTTTTTTTTTTTTTTTTTTTTTTTTAAAGAGAAAGTTAATGAAATCCCAATTTATCAATCTTTTTCTTTTTGGTGAATCATTTTTGTAATAGTTTAAAAAATGTTGCCTATCCAAATGTCACAAAGATATTCTCCAACATTTTCCTTCTAGTAGTTATATCGTTTTTAAAAATTTAGATTAAATCCATTTTAAGTTATTTTTTTGTTCATGGTTTAAATAAGGATTGCAGTTCTTTTTGTCCTATATTGCTATTTAGTTGTTCCAGCACAATTTGTTGAAAAAAGTATTCTTTTTCCATTGAATTACTTCATAAACGTTCTCCAAAACAATATTCTTTCCCTTTGATCTGTATTGCTATTCTCACTTCCTTACCATAGTCTTTTAACTAGTATAGCTTTACATTGAAACTTGAAAGTAGGAAATATAAGTCCTCCTACTTTGTCTCACTTTTTCAAAATTATTTTGGCTTTTCTATGATGGATCTTAATTTTCTGCCTCTTGACATGCCTGATATTCCTTTTTTAAAGATTTTATTTATATGAGAGAGAGAGAGAGACAGAGAGAGAGAAAGAGAGAGAGCGAGCACAAGTGGGGGAGGGGCAGAAGGAGGAGTAGACTCCCTGCTGAGCAGGGAGCCCGATGCCAGGTTCCATCCCAGGACCCTGGGATCATGACCCCATAACCCTACTCTAAGGTAGATACTTAACTGACTGAACCACCCAGATGCTTGCCTAGTAAGTTTTGATTGGATACTGGGTATTGTGATTGTTACCTAGTAGAATACATAGATTTTGCTTTCTTTCTGAAGAGAGTGTCATATATTGTTCTGGGAATCAGTTACTTTGCTTTTAGGTCCACTTGATCCTTTCAAGGCTTATTTTTAACTTCTGTTAAAGCTTATCTTAGCTCTTAACTCTTTGGCTATATTAATTCTATGGCTACATTCTTAATGTGTGGCCATTATGGTCTCTCTACTAAATGCCCTGGTGTTCAGTGAGGTCTCTGAATTGTTTTTGGTCAGGACTTAAAATTTTCTCAGCCATCTGTAAACTAGACTAATTGTCTACTTTGCAAATAGGGTTCACCTTATATGTTTTTCTTTCCTTTGAAATTACCTTGCTGTGCCATTCTTTGTCCAGTGTCAAAATATTGGTTTTCTTAATAAATTTTGTCCAGTTTTCTAGTTATTGATGGTGGAATGGGTCATCCAGCACTAGGTTTTTCATCATGGTCAGAAGCAAAAGAACTCCAGAAGCGTATTTGTTGAACAAAGAAATGTAGGTCCCCATTTCACGATCTAGGGTAAGCTTAACACTTCCCCCTAAATCCTCAGTTTTCTGGAGACTCTATTTATTATTTTATTTGTTCTTTCTCCACGAACCTTCACTCCGAAGGAACTGAAGTTGTACTGTTGACAGAGCAACATCAGACTAAAACAGAGGACAAATAGATACAATAGAATATTTGGGCAACAGTCTTGAAGATATTTGGCCAACCATGGTAGGGAATTTCTTACTCTCTATCTGTCCTGCAGAGGCTCCAGGCTGAGCCACTCTTTGAGATCCATTCATCCTCCTTTTTAAATCAATTTTTCTGTATTCTTTCTGTATCCAATTCCATGATTCCCAGCTCCTCTTCTCTCAAGCTACCAACTCCAAACTAAGAATTCTCATAACTTGAGTAAGCAGAGCAATTTAGCTTGCTCCTCAGCCCTCTTCTAGAACCATGGTTTTAAAATTTGGCTGCTCACTAGAATCACCAAGAGGAACTTTTATAATTCTGTCCTCTAGACATTATCTGTACCCAACAAGATCAGAATTTCCTGGTGAATGCTAGGCATCTCTATTTCTATTTTTAAAGGTTCCCTGGCGATTCTGAAGTACAGTCAGTTGAGAACCATTGCTGGATATCTGCCCATGGGGCCTGTCTTTCTCAACTGGAAAGACGCTGTCAGGTGTTTTCATCAACAAAATCACCATGTATTTCTTTTTTTCCCTCCTGAAGTGCACAAAGAATCAGCAGAAAGTTTGAAAATTTTGTTCTTATTTATTTTTTTTAATCTTACCTTGTCCCAGATCAGATATTCAAGCAGGGTGTTGTCTTCCAATGTTCTCAAAATAAGAGAAAGGGAGTAGGAAACTTGTTCTCTTCCCGTACAGAGCAAAACCCAGAAGTCATATTTTTTCTTATCCTTATAATCCTCATGTCTTTTAATGTTTCATACATTTTAAACTTTAAATAGGTTAGGGTTTAACATCTCAAATTCTGCCAGTTTTTAGTCACTTCTAGTCTATAAAAGAATTTGATGTCATTATCCCATGGTAAAATTTTCTGAAGTTGACCAGTCTGTGTTTTTATCCACACCCAGAGAGGGAGTATCCATGTGTCTGTTTTAACTACCTACTTTTTGGCCACATTCTTGGCCTGAGTATATCTTAGAGGGTGGGGTATAAAATTCTTAGGCTGCAGATTCTAAACCTTGACCCTTAACTTTCTTTTTCTAGATGCTTTATTTTATTTCTAAGAGAAGAAAGTATGAGTCTCCAGATATCTGTCTTGTCAAAATTTTACACTATTTCAAAGACTCCTTAGAGAAGTGTCAGTGTTGGCAACAGTAGATAAAACATTCTTAAAGATTTATACCGAAGAATGCACATTTCCTTCACTCTGTTTTGTCTATGAAGGGAGCCCATTTGGCCCTGTAATTAAACTATCCACTAACTAGTTCTTCTTTGGAGATTCAGGGAAAAGTTGTTCATTGTTGTCAATACCTTCTTAAATTTAGGGCCGTTTGTCTATGACCTGAGGGTAATACTTAAAAATTCTTACAGCACATAAGACAGCTGAGCTTCAAAGAATCTAATTGACTTTGTCCTTAGTTTCTCATGTGGATATTGGCAAAGCCGCTGGATCTTGGGGCTCCCGGATAATATTCTTTCCACTATAAAATTGTGATTCATTTAACAGATATTTTTTGAAAGCTTAAATGTGGTACAGTAGTTCTTAGACTTTGGAAGCTAACCAAACTGTGGTCCTCCTTCACAAAATGCCCACACATGCACAGAAGCACATGCATATTTTCTTAAAATATTTTGCATGTACTTTCTGGGGGTTCTATCACCCTAAGCCACCCATTCATGGATCCCTCATTAACGATGTAGGTTCAGGGCAAGAACAGAATATCAGGTTGTTTCAGCATTGATTTTTCAGAGAATGGTGGTGGAAAGGGGTACTTTACCAACATCGTCACCTTAAGGTCCAAGCAAATTTTCTTCCCAAGAAGGCAAATTTTTTTTTTTTTTTTTTTTGCCGTTTTAACCTCAGCCAATTCGTTAAAAATTAGCCAGCCTAGAAAAATCAGCCAGCCATTTGCTGTCATGATAATTCCTGGCTTAGATTATGTGCAGCATTGCAGAATTCCTTTTTTAACCTTCATTGGTTCTTGAGTGCTTGCACATTTTTCCTTCTTTTTCTATTTTTTTTTAACAAAAAGGCATTCTAATCTTAAGTATAGTCTATTTTCAAAGGAAAAATTTCCTCCAAGAACATGAGCCAATAAGAAATCTAAAAGACAAGAGTAAAGTGGCTCTTTGCCTCCACTGAAGGCAAGAATGATAGTGTGCCCTCAGCAGATGTGTTTTCAAGTGAATTTGAGCATTTATCACATCTTTCACACAACGTATTAAATGCTGTCAATGTGCCAAGAAAGGAGGTAGATCCTCACTGTTGAAGGTGAATAAGATATAGGGAGAGAGTATCTTGGGAACCCAGAGGATAGAACAACTAACAGGATAACCCTCTGTAGCACTTCTAGACTAGAACAAAGCAAAGTGAAACAATTACTCTGACCCTAATACTTCTGAGATCCCATGAGTCTGCAGTGACAGATGGCCAGTGAATCTGGGACCGCAGCAGGAAGGGGAGGTAGGAACTCTATTAGTCAGTGTTGCAGGTATATGAATCTTCCATGTAATGTACACCATGCCAAGAGAAAGTGTCTTCCCTAGCCCTCTTATTCATCATACCTACCATCAAGCTAATTGTTGGCCCTTTGTATTTCATTCCTTATTGAAGGCAATCTTTGATGTTCCTATTTTTATCAAGCATCACTGTACAAATGCAGCACCTTGAGAGTGAATGAGCACCTCTTTAAACTGTGTCCTAGGGCAGCCTGGGTGGCTCAGTGGTTTAGTGCCACCTTCAGCACAGGGCATGATCCTGGAGGCCCAGGATCAAGTCCCACATCAGGCTCTCTGCATGGAGCCTGCTTCTTCCTCTGCCTGTGTCTATGCCTCTCTCTAAATAAATAAATAAAATCTTAAAAAACAAAACAAAACAAAAAAAAACTGTGTCCTAGGTAGCTCAATTGTCTTAATTAGTCCTGGCCCTGCCTCAAATAAAGAGGCACTGAGAGGAAGAGTCAGAAGGTTTGGCCTTCCATCTAACACCCTGTGGCTGAGGTTTACAGAGGACATGTGGGTGTCCACCGAAGAAAGAGCTGCTCTCCCTTTTTCTTCCTATAATGCACTCTCACTCTGCCCAGGCTCAAGATCTCCTTGGACTTTCCCACAAAAGAGCCTGAGAAGAAGCTAAGGTAAAACATGCCAGAAATGTGCCAAGATGGCTGTTGCTGGCCTGACATTTGGGTTTGGCCATTGTGGGTTCCATATCATTTCAGACCCTTCTCTCCCACTTGATATGAACAATGAACAACAGGTGCTACAAGAATTTTTCTTTCCACTCAACTCTTCAAAATGTCTTCTTCCATAAATCTTAACATAGTATGGGACAGCCTTAGGTAAGACTTGGAAGCCTTTGATGCCCAGGTTCTCTACCCCAGATTAAGGCCCTTCAATAACCAGAGGAAATCGGCCGCCTCATTCACAGCAAAGTGATGGGAGCATTGCATGCTACCATTTCCCAAGATAATTTACAGGTTAAAGAAGCAATGCTTAGCCCAGAGGTGGGAAAGCTTATTGTAGGTCATGATCATCATCACTATGACTCCTTATTCATCCACTTTTTAATTTTGCAAAGCTCTTTTACTTGCATTCTCTCATGTTATCCTCACAATAGAGCCTGATATAAATTATATTTATCTTTATTCTACAGATGCGAAAACTGAGTTAAAACATCTTGCCCAAGAACACAAATAAACAATAGTGTAGGAAGACGTTGGGCAAAGATTTCCAGCCTAAACATTTGCTCCCTTTCTGCCCCTGACGGCTGCCTCCTCACTTCCAAGAAAGGGCATTTGTGGCAGAAACTTTCCTGATGTCCTTTATCCCTCAGCAAGTGGAAGCAGTAAGTTGACTCCAGCCACAGTTAGGGGAGTCTTATTTTGTGCACAGCAGTCTCCTTGGTCCTGATGAACTGAAGAGATTATCTTCCTATCCTCAAGGCATGTACAAAAGAATAAATGACCACCTTTTTTGGACTCTTTTTTTTTTTTTTAAGACTGTATCCATTTATTCATGAGACACACACACACACACACACAGAGGCAGAGACATAGGCAGAGGGAGAAGCAGGCTCCATGTGGGGAGGCTGATGCGGGACTCGATCCAAGGACCCCAGGATCACGACCTGAGTTGAAGGTAGATGCTCAACCACTGAGTCACCCAGGTGCCCCCCTTTTTTGGGCTCTTTAGGTTCCATGAATTTATTTATGTAACATTTCATCATACATGGGATTTTACTGTTGATGCCAGACTCATCTTTCCCACTAGACTTCATGTGTCTTGAGTCCAGGCGCCACCTCTGAAACCTTATCATGCCCAGCACAGGAATGAAGCAAGGCAGGTGCCCATAAATACATATGTGTAGACTGATGGGCTACACAACTGTGGCAGTACCAACAGTGAGGCCTGTTTGCACCTCTGCTCATTGTGGAGGTGGGGTCCTGCTTTGGAACTTTTCAACCCTCTAACCAATTTTCCCAAACTGTTTCCTTGCTCCCCAACGCAGACAGGCGCACTCTTCTGTGGTTCTCGCAGCAGACACGGAGGTGCTTTCAGCCAGTGGTGTGTGTCCCGAAAGGCAGCTTGTTCCCATGATCCGAGGCAGCCAGGGCTTCCTTCCCCCTGGACCCAGTGCCTCTGGGCTGCACCCACATGCCCCACTGCCCCTACCAGCTGGCTCTTCCTCTGCCATCCGTCCCTGTTCCCATCTAACCCCCCAAATCCTCATGTTTTCTACACCCGTGACCAGCATTGCTGCTTTGGGGAGCATGTTTGGAAACCTTAACGAGAGGAGGCCTGCCCCACAAGTACCGTGTCTCATCTTCAAAGAGGAATGGGAAGGGTAGAGAGGTGGGTCATTGCCATGATTCTTCTCTTTGAGCCTCTCAAGCAGATTGCAAGTGTGACTGCTGAGTCTCTCCCCTGAGCACCCCGTCCCTCCTCCGTCTTTTTCAGTGTTACACCCAGGGCCTCCCAGCCTGAGCTGTTTAAGTTTGGAACTGGGCTGGGGGTATGGGCGGTAGGCTGGGGGTTGGGGAGGAGGGAGATGGAGATGTCGTTGCAGAAGAGGCCAGGCAGGGGTGACAGACGTCTGAGGACTCTCACATCCCCCCTGCTCTCTCTCTCCTACCCACTGGTGTGAAAATATCAAGGAATTTCTAAGGACTTGCTGTCTGACAGCTCTAGAACCTGTAACCTTGGCTTCAGGTGTTATTGGCACATTTTTTAATTTGTCCTCCGGGATTTGGGTAATTAAAGGTTATGAGATTTGGGCAATTATCCAGCATCTTCCCTCCCAGCGCAGACAGCAAATATTAAAAAATGCTGCCCTGTGCTTGCCTCTCTGCCACCAACAGCCTTGGTCCCTTTCATGCCAAATTTTTTTTTTTAAGATTTTATTTATTTATTCATTCATAAGAGACACACAGAGAGAGGCAGAGAAGTAGGCAGAGGGAGAAGCAGGCTCCCTGCGAGGAGCCTGATCAGGACTCGATCCCAGGACCCTGGGATCACGACCTGAACCAAAGGCAGATGCTCAACCACTGAGCCACCCAGGCGCCCCCCCTTTCACACCACACTGAATTGGGAATTTAAAAAAAAAAGGCCTTTCATGCTCTCGATCATGCCTCTGTGACTTTTTTCACCTCCCTTTTTGTTTCCTTGGGAGGCAGGTGAGCGGACTCAGCCTCACACTGGGTCAGCTTGTTGTCCTCTCCTCTCTGTGCTGGCTGGCATCGTTCTGTCACTTTACCACATAAATATTTTGCACTCAAGGAGCTGTGTGGGTGCAAGCAGGCCTCAGATACCCAGCTGCATGCCCAGCCTTCAGATTTGATTCCTGGAGAGGGAAGCAGCACACATCTAATCAGGCAGTGTGTCCCGCAGCCCCTGGGTGGTCAGGCTCCCTCCCCCGTGCTCCCTGGGGGAGCACTTTTGCCACATAATCTCCTGCAGATTTGTAAACTCAAAAAAAGTGTGGGGCAATGCCTTACTTTTGCTGCGGACTGTGATTCCCCAACTCCCCCATTCCGGGTGGGCTCTCTCCAGCCCATGGACCAAATTATGAAAGAAAAGTGTCTGCTCTGTTTACTGGGTACCTCACCCTTTAGTGGTGACTTGTTTATTAAGCCTAATATCTGCCAGGACTTGCTTGTTTCCTTCCTCCTCCCAACCATCCTACTCGGCAAGCATATTTGGTGTCTATTTTACACACGAGGAAATGGGACCTGAGAGGTCGAATAACTTATGCAGGATCACAGAGTAAGTGTTGAGCTGAGAGTCAAATGCAGATTTACTCTGTCAACCATATGATGGCAGAGACAGGAGCAGCTGACATTTTCAATAATGACCCAAAAGATATGTTTCCCCTTGTAAAGCGTAGCGTGGTTAAAATGTACTCTTCATGTCTCACATGTGCAAAAAGTATAACTTTTTCTCTTAAATAACAGGTCTCATCTTGCTCAGACATTCTCGTCTCTGATGATGACTCTGTGTGTGTGCACACATATGTGTGCGCATATGTGCATGCATGTGTCCACGCGTGTCCACATGTCCTGTGAGTGTGAGACATGGGAGGGAATGCTAAGAAAGGTAACGCAGTCTCTTTTGGTTTAAAATGCTCTGACGAAAAAGCACAAGCATGTGCGCACACACACATTCACACATGTGATAACGTATGTGTGCTGGTCGACATTTAATAACCAGTTTTTGCAGGAGGATCTCCTGATTTGTAGCATTGCCAGTTTCTATAGTGTACATGCCCCACTGTGGCCAATCTCAAGCCACCAACAGTGGCTGAGTGTGGAGCTGAGAAGAAATGCCTACAATTGGCTTTCACTAGCCCATGCAAACTGGCTCCATAACTAAAGATATATATACACACGCACATATGTATATATGTATACGTATTGCCACTATAAACACATATGTATATAAATATGTATATACATGCATAATACATGCAAATATATGTATATATAAACACATATGCATCTATAAAAATACATATGTAAATATATATATTTGTCAGTCTAAACTGTTCATCCCTTTCTACTTCCTCCTTTTGAAGACATCATCTGGGCATAGACATAGGCTAGGTACTTTCAAATGAGCAGAGGGACACATGGTCTCCAGGGCAGAGGTTTTTCTCTAGCTCATGTCTGGCTTCCATAGAGAGATTCCAAGTTCTTCATGGGCCGTGGAGTCTTCTGGCGTCCTCAAAGTGCCACTCATTCCCTTAACTGTTGGATTTTGTACTTGCATCCATTGTTTATAGTCAGACATTCTCCCATTGTCTCCAGCTATAAAGTTCTTGGTTTCTGAACCTTTAGTTCCATGGCCTTTTGAGTTACAGCCCCAAAGACAAGGGGCAGAAAATGAGGTCATGCCCAAAGGGTTATGTACACCTCTTTGGTCGTATTCTCAATTCTTTCTTACTCTGTGATCTGTTCAGTGTCAGTTCTCCAATGTCCGGCTCATTGCAATTCTAAAATCCTTTCGTCACTCCACAAAACTTTATTTTTCTTTTGAAACATAAAAAGTTCTACTTTCAGATTACCGGCTGACTGTAAGCTTAAATAATTTCATTTTGAAAGCCAAAGCCTAGGAAATGACATCTTTAATTCTTGGTGGTGTTGCCTTCCCTCTGAATGGATAAATGCCATGGCTTTACTGGGTGTGAAATGGCAGGACAACAGATTTTACAAGGGTTGGAAAATCCATCCATTTATTTTTACTAAAGATACTGTGGTCTCTCATCATAATGAGAGCAGATCAGGACTTGTTTTTGAGAAATTGGGGGAAGGGGTATTGGTGAAAAAGTTACTTAGATATAATTTAATGTACATGATGTATCGGAACCCCAGAATTGACAAGAGAAAGAATACCTATGAGAGTCCATAGTAGGTAGGTGGCAGCCATAGGCTATTTGGATTCCCAGGAGGAGAGAGTTCAATCCAAAACTCAAAAGCATGGCACACATAGCTTTGTATAATTAAGGTATTAGGTCACCTGGTGCCATACGTCTTTATCCAGCAAATCCCTCGTCTCCTAGCACCCTTGTACTCAGTGCTTTGCTTGTCTGTTTCTTCTGCTGGGCTGTGAGGGTGGCAGTCCTGTCTTCTTCATCTTTATAATTGAGCATCGAAAGAACGGTGTTGGACACTTCAGTATTTGTCAAATGAATGTTCCGCACAAGAAGACAATGCTGAGATAATTCTGAATGATGTCTCACAAATTTTAAGAATTTAGAACAGAACCATCAATCCATAGTAAGGCAAGAAGGGAAAAGAGCAGTTACAGGGTTAGCTCAATATAGAACAGGGAGGAAAATTAAATTTTTGACCCACCGTACCATGTGGTTCCCTCCAGATGACTTGTCACTCACAAACTGCCTTTGGGCTCCCGAGACTCTGCTGGGGACCCATTGTGTAATCTCCTAGAGTCCATGAGAGTGGCTACAAGGCAGAGCAAATGCTTCCTGTCTTGTTATGAAATGGGTCAGAAAATTCCCTGCCCCTGATCAGAGGAGATCTCCAGGTCTCAGGATGGACTTTCAATGCTCTGAAAGGCACATACACAAGACTCCACTGAAAACTGATCTTATCATTGCATATATTTACATAATCCATTGGTGAAAATACTTTTGCAGAAGGTCACACCAAATGCTCTCTCTAAATACACGAAGTTTTAAGTATAATTTTACTTACATTGTGGTTGGGCAATTTTTTTGCAACTCGGACTAAATTCCGGGAGAGAAATTCCACTAATTTGGATAGTTTGAGGTGGGTTTGAGAGAGCCTGTCTTTCTCCCCAGCTGTCGGTAGGCGGAGCTCATGCTTCACGCACAGTGTCTGGGCCGCCTGCCTGTCCACCTGCCTGCTGGAGCCTGGGCAGAGGCAAGAGGGAGATGGCTGAGGCGCCTTAACAGAAGAGAGACGACACAAAACAGACCCAACACGGGAGGGAAATTTAAAAAACAAAAACCTGTTTTTCTCAAATGCCACCACTTTGGTAAACTGTGTTTTGAAAGATAGAAAATGTGTGCCATTTAGAATAAATCCCTAACTCCCCAACGTCGACTCCTTTCTACTCTCTTTTCCACCCAGGAAAAAGTTGTTTTCCAGCCAAAGTATGGCTTTTATTGGAATTGCACTTTTTTTTTTTTTTTCCTGAATTGTGTGTTGGAAGTTACTTGGTGACATTTACCAAGAAGTTCTAAGTGCTGGCCTGGTAACTTTAACCAATTGTGCTCATAGAAGCCAGGAGGCTGGCAAGGAAGTAGCATCAGAGTTGGCTTGGATCAGAGTGGAGATTTCGCCTGTGAAAAGGTTTCCAGAGAGAGGAGGGTGAGGCAGGAGCCTTGTCAGGCCCTGCCACGGGGAATCCAAGTTCTTGAAGAGCAGGCATGTGTGTTCACGCGTGTTTGTATGTGAGCTTAAAATCCACAGTAGAAACTCTGCCAACCAATCCATATCCAGCCCCCAAAGGAGGATAAACAAAATTCATCACAAGCTTGGAGAAATTTCTCAAGAGGAAAAGCATCATTGCTTGCTTTTTTTTCATCGATTCAGGGAACAATGTCTCAGAAACAAAGACTAAAGGCTTTCTTAATAGTGGCTTGTGGTGTTCTTTTTTTTTTTTCTATAGTAAGTTTTTGGTGCCATATGTCAAAGGATCTCTGCTTTGATATTTACTAAAATTCAGGAAGAAGTAGCTCATAATTCAAGCCTTCTATTTCTCTCGTGTCTGAAGTATCTTTTAAAAGTAGAGGTTGCTGATTTAATACATTTTTCAGCCAAAAAAAAATAAAAGACCCACTCTATTTTTACCGATTTTTTTTTTTTTTGCCTGCTGAGCTTCTGTGTACCCTGGGGCCCTGGTCTGGTGCACTCAGTGAACAGTTGGACAGGAGCGCCATCTCGTGGCCTGGCTCAAAAGGAAGAGGTGGCCGACACAAAGGGCAGCATTTGAGGTACCCAGGGCTTCTGGGTACCTCAGGGCCAGGGGTTAGAATCTCTCCTAATAGCCTTGCCTTGCGGTCCTCAGGCTTCTCTCACCAACTCTGGGAACTGGCCTTGCACTTCCATGGATCAGTTTAGGTTTTTGCCCTCGGTAGTGTTGGAGCTTATGCTCAGGGGGGAACTTTAGGCTTTTAAAGGTCACTTCCCACTTACTATAAGTGAGTTTAAAACTCTGGTGCTGACAGGAGTTTCCGGGTGGGAGATGCTGCCTGGGAATTGAGAGGATAAGCAGCATATTTGAATTGGGAAGGAAGCCTGAAAGCTGACTTAAAAAAAGAGCAAAACCTTCTCAGAATGCTGTAGGAGGAGCTGTTGCTTCACCGTCCACTTTCCTTGGCCTATTTCTGAAATTTATTTTTCTTCTTTTTCTTCTTCTTTTTCTTCTTCTTTTTCTTCTTCTTTTTCTTCTTCTTCTTCTTCTTCTTCTTCTTCTTCTTCTTCTTCTTCTTCTTCTTCTTCTTCTTCTTCTTCTTCTTCTTCTTCTTCTTTTTACCTGAAAGCAGAACCATAGGATTTTTCTTTGTTAAATGTCCTGAAATGGAAAGGATTGTAGACCAATAGTGAAGAGTTGTTTTTAAGAGGTTCTATTTTTCAGATCAGTTTAACTGGTCCTCTGATATTTATCATCATCATCTCTCTGGAATTGGCTACTTTCCCATGAAACCAACGAATATTCAGAAATCTTAGGAGAATACATGCTTTCTTTTTGGAGGATGTCGGTAATATGTTTTCTGGTTTGTTCTACTGTATTATGAGTCAGTGGTCTTGAAGCCATGAGCCTTATTTTTGATCAGTCGATATTTTTCTTAATAGTTGCAAATTAAAAAAAAATTGGTAGCTATCAATGGTGATGAATATAAGTGGAATTATGGTGATCATTTTGCAATATATACCAATATCGAATTGGTATGTTGTACACCTGAAATGAATATATTATGTCGATTATATCTCAAAAAGAGATTGAAAATGTGTGAAATAAATGAGAGCCTTTATCCTCATTTAGGATATGTTCATATAGGGGCACCTGAATGACTCGATTGGTTAAGAGCCCAACTCTTGATTTTGGCTCAGGTCATGATCTCAGTATCCTGGGATCAAACCTCCTTGGGCTCCTGGCTCAGCAGGGAGTCTGCTTGTCTTGTCTCCCTCTCCCTCTACCACTCTCTCTACATGCACACCAGTGCATGCATGCACTCTCTCTTACACTTTCAAGTAAGTAAATCTTTTAAAAAAATAAAATATGTTCATATATAGAATATAGATGCACATGTGACATCTTGGAGTGGAGAAAAGCCAGAGTTTCAGCTTTTGGATCACTTGGAACCAGGGGAAATCCATTCAGATCTCAGCTCAGCCATTGATTGGTTGCATAAATTTGGACAATCTGTGAAACTTTCCTGAAACTTAGTGTAAAACTGGAGCAATATTATCAATCACAGAGGGCTTTTGTGGTGATTAAAGGATATAACAGGAGTCAAATCCCACTACTTCATTGTATGACGGAAGCTGACACACTCTCATCAGTTGCTGATGTTGGTAACTTTGGTTTCTAGGGCAACTTCAGTAGAGCCTGGCCCTAGAGGAGCCTCAGATATTCCTTATTCCATGTGAACCATCACAGAAGACAGATGGCATTTGCAGTTTGGCTGAATTCTGTTGAATAACTTTACTTCAATCCTATCAGCTAGGAATTTGGGCCAATAAATTATCTCTCCTACAAGGACAGAGCTGTCCTCAAAAAAGTACATCCTCTGGCATGCTCTTAGCACTCCCCAAACATTTTGTACCATCACTTCCAGGAAGAAATACATGCACCTCCTTTCTCTCCTTTCATTATGTGTATGTTAGTGTCCTTGATGGTGTCCCATAGATCTTTGGTGCTCTGATCATATTTCTTCATTCTTTTACCTTTCTTTCCCTCAGACTTTCTGCTCCTCTTTCTTCTGCTAGCTCAAATGTGCTTGAGCCTCTCTACTGAATGCTTCATTTACTTTACTTTTCAGTTCTAAAATGTCTAGTCTTTTCTTTCACAATGTCTATCTCTTTACTGATACTCCCTGATTGGTGAGGCATCATTCTCATACTTTTAAAAAAACTTCTTTAGACAAAGTTTCCTTTAATTATTTGAACATATTTAAAATGTCTCCTATAAAACTTTTTCTATGTAGGAGGCTGATTCATGGCTCCTAAAGATATCCAGCCCTAATACCTGAAACCTGGAAATGTTACTTTGTTTGGGGAAAAAGGACCTCGCAGATGTGGTTAAGGATCTTGAGATGGGGAGGTAGTTCGCCTGCACTCTCCAGGTGGGCCCTAAATGCAATCACAAGTGATCTGATAAGAAAGAAGCAGAGAGGGACTTGACACCACATAGAGGAGCAGGTGATGTAAAGACAAGGCAGAGATTGTTAATGGCTCAATAGGAGAGCAGTCCCCCTTCCAAGTGATCATAGGTGAAAATTTTATGAAATTTTCATTGAATGAGCACAACAGAATTCTCCAGATGTTATGTTATGTCTATGTTATGTCTTTTTATTTCTTTTTCCTCACCACCCATCATCATTGATTGCTAAGCCAATGTCACATATGCTAGTTCGTTAATTGTTGTTTTGTTTCATTTTTGGTCAAAGCACCACCTCACATCAAGAAACAAATTTTTCTTTTTTTTTTTAAGATTTTATTTATTCAGAGACACACACACAGAGAGGCAGAGAGAGAGGCAGAGGGAGAAGCAGGCTCCCCGCAGGTAGCACAATGCAGGACTCAATTCTGGGACTCCGGGATCACTCCCCGAGCCAAAAGCAGATGCTCAACTGCTGAGCCCCCCAGGTGTCCCAAGAAACAAATTTTTCTAATGGTTAAGAGAATGCCAGCTAGTAGAACAGAAAAAAAAACCTCAAATTCTTAGTTCCTTAACAGAGGAGCATTTATTTTCACCCTTGAAATAGTTCAGAAAGAGTAGAGGTAGTCCCATGGATCTTTTAGGCAGTTCTGCTCCAGGCTTACTTAGTTTTGTGGCTCTGTCCTGCTCA
Source organism: Canis lupus dingo (assembly GCF_003254725.2). NCBI lineage: Eukaryota > Metazoa > Chordata > Mammalia > Carnivora > Canidae > Canis > Canis lupus. The sequence goes on along the minus strand of NC_064255.1, from coordinate 16,957,266 downwards.
GAGTTCTCAGAGTAACTGCCACCTTGTCAAAATATGGCTTAAATAAAACTGTGCATAATTATTCAGGAAACAGTACATAATTACTCAGGTGTTTTGGTTTTGGTTTGGTTTTTTTTACCTAACCTGGACGTGATACTCATCGCTTCTGCCACATTTCATTGATTCGTTTGGCCAGAACTCAGTGAGTTGGCTACAGAAAACTGCAAAGTGGGGTGGGTATGGGGAGCCAAAGTGCTGTGCAGTTGAACATCCAGTTGGAATACAAAATGAGTTCTGGTGATCACGGTAGTATATACCCAGGAAACTATTTCTTTCCATGAAATATTGTTTCTTTCTGAGGTATACTTAGCCCCAAATAAATAGCATATATTTAAATTGTAAAATGTTATGAGTTTGAGATGTGTATATACCCGTGAAACCATCAACATAGTCAAGAGAATGAGCATATCCATCACTTCAATATGTTCCTTGGGTCTCTTTGTCATTCATTTCTTCCCCATTTCCCATAACTAGGCAACCACTGATCTGTTCTCTGTTATATAGATTAGGTCGTATTTTATAGAATTGTGTATAGATGGAATAATAGAGTATGCAGTTTCCTGTCTGGTATTTTTTCATTCAACATAACTATTTTGAGATTCACCGATGTTGCATATATCAATGGTTTGTTTTATACTGCTGAGTAGTTGTCCATTATGTAGATATATCACAATTTGATTATCTACTCATTTGTTTGAATGTTTAGGACTTTTCCATTTTTTTCAATTACAAGTAAAGGCACAATGATCATTTGCATACAACTTATTGTGTTGGCATATGCTCTCACTCTCTTGAGCCATTCCAGGGGTGGAATGGCTGGGTCATACGGAAGGTATATGTTTAACTTTTAAAGAAATGGTCACATATTTCCCAACCATTTTACCTTCATATCAACAGTGTATTAGAATCCAGTTGTTCTATATCATCACCAACATTTGGTATGGTCAGTCCTTTTAGTTTGAACCATTCTAAATGAATGTGTTGTATCGTAATATTGTGGTTTTAACTTAGATTTACCTAATGAGTACTGATGCTAGGCGTATTTTCATGAGCTATTTTGCCATCTATATTCCTATCAATGTTGGTTCAAAATTCTTTTGCTATTTTTTTAATTGTTTTCCTTCTTATTATTGAGTATAAGCACCTTTCTATAAAGATTTTGCAAGTCCTTAGGCATATGTTTGGCAAATATCTTTGCCCGTTTATATAACATGGGCTCCTGAAGAGCAAACATATTTAATTTTGATGAAGTCCTATTTAATGTTTTACTTTCATAATTTATGCTTTTGATGTCCTATTTAATAACTCTTTACCAAATTCAAGGTAAGATTTCCTCCTATGATTTCTTCTGGAAGTTGTATAATTTTAATTCTTATGATTAGGACAGTGGCTTGCTTTGGGGAAATTTTTATATGGAAGGAGGTAAGGATTGAAGTTTATTTATTTGCATCTGGCTCTCTAATTGTCCCAACATCAGTTTGTTGAAAAGATTATCCCCTTTCCTATTAGTGAATTTAGCACATTTGTTAGAAGTCAACTGACAATATAAAAGAGGGACCATTTCTTGACTTATTTTGGCTAATCTAGGTTGTTTGCATTTCCACATCAATGTTAGAAACAGCTTGTTCATTTATACACAGACCCACAAACAGTCTCCTGCAGTTTTGATTGAGATTGCATTGAGTCAGACTGTCAATCAGTTTGGAGAGAATTGATGTGTTAATAGTATTGAGTTTTTGAAACCATGAATATGATATAACTTTTCATGTACTGAGGCCTTCTTTAATTTCCCATCCCAGTGTTTTGTAGTACTCAATATATGGACCATAGACATCTTTTGTCAGATTCATTCCAAGTATTTCATATTTTCTGGTGCCCTTGTAAATGACTTTGTGTTTTAATTTCATTTTATGATTGTTTCTAGTATATAGAAATATAATTGATTTTTGTATATTGACCTTCTGTTCTAAAATCTTGCTAAGCTCATTTATTAGTACCAGTAGATTTTTGGTGAAATCCTTAGGATTTTCTATACAGATGGTCATGTCATCTGTATATAAAGAGAGTTTTACTTTCAGATCTCTTGCTTGTCTTGCTTGTCTTATTTAACTGGTTAGGACCTTAAGTACAATATTAAACAGAAATATTAAGAGCAGATATCCTTTCTTGTTCCTGGTCTCAATTCTAGCCTTTTATCTTACACCATTCTGTGTGATTTGAGTGTAAGTCTTTTGTAGAAGTCTTTTTTCAGGATGAGGAAGTTCCCTTCAATCCTACTTTGCTGAGATTTCTTATCCTAAATGGATGTTAGATTTTGTCAGATCCTTTTTTACGTTGATTGAAATTATTCTATCATTTTTTCTTTTCTAGCTCCTTAATATGAATTCCTTGATTACTGTTTCAAGTATGAAATTAATCTTATAAGTCTATCTTTTTACTTTCAACCTCTCTGTGTAATTATATTTAAAAAGTATTACCTCCAGGCAGCATATTGTAGGGTCTTGCATTTTTATCCAATCTGACAATCTCTGCCTTTTAAATGACAGGTTTAGATGATTTCCATTACATGTGATCATCGATATGGTTAATTTAAATATAACATTTTGCTTTTTGTTTTCTATTTTTATCTTCTGTTTTTCTCTTTGGTACCATTTTCCTTTTTTTGCCTTCTTTTTGGAATAATTTTTTTCAAACATCCCATTATTACCTTTTTGGTTGGCTTCTTAAACTCTTAGTTTTATTTTTATAGTGGCTATTTGAGGATTTATCAATTACAACTTTATCTTATCAGTCTATGTACAAGTACTATTATACCACTTTCCGTATAGTGTAAGAAACAATAGTTTATTTCCAATTTCCCTCTCACGACCTTTGTGCTATTGTTGATGTGCATTTTTCTTCTATGTATGTTATACATCCCATGATTAATTATTATTTTTTATTTAAGCTGTCAATGATCTTTTAGAGAGACTTATAAAATGAAAAAGAATGTATTCTCTTCACTGATGTATTTTTGTATCTGGTTTCCCTCATCTTTGTGTAGGTCCAGACTTCCATCTGGTACCATTTTTCTTCTCCCTGAAGGACTTTCTTTAGTATTTCTTATATTGGAGGTCTACTGATAATGAATTCTTTCAGCTTCCGTACTGTCTCACAAAATTTTTATTTCACCTTCAGTTTTGAAAGATATTTTCACTGGGAATAGAGCTTTACGTTGAAATTTTTTTCAGGTCTTTGAAGATGTCTCCCCACTATTGTCAGGCTTACTTTGTTTCCAACAAGAACTCTGTAGTCATTTTTCTTTTTTTCTTTTTTTTTTTTTCTGTTTTGAATGTGTCAATTCTGTTTTTTAAAAAGATTTTCTCTTAATCACCGATTATAGTCATTTTCTTATGATGTGTCTTGGAGTAGTTCTATCGCGTTTGGGGTTTACTGGAATCCTTATCTATAGGTTTATAGTTTTCATCAAATCTGGAAATATTTTGGGCACATGTCTCCCAATATTTTTCTAATACTGCCATTTCAGGGACTTCCATTATTTTTTTAAAGATTTTATTTATTCATAAGAGACACAGAGAGAGAGAGACAGAGACACAGGCAGAGGGAGAAGCAGGCTCCATGCAGGGAGCCCAATGCGGGACTCAATCCTGGGACCCCACGATCACACCCTGAGAGGAAGGCAGATGCTCAACTGCTGAGCCACCTGGGCATCCCCAGGGCTCCAATTATATGCATGTTTGGCATCTTGAAGTTGACCGACAGCTCACATTGTTGTTGTTGTTGTTGTTGTTGTTTTTCTTTTTCAGTTTTCTCTCTTTCATTTTGGATCATTTAAATTACTATTTATTGGATCAGAGCAAGATGGCGGAAGAGTAGGGTCTCCAAATCACCTGTCTCCACCAAATTATCTAGAAAACCTTCCAATCATCCTGAAAATCTATGAATTCGGCCTGAGAATTAAAGAGAGAACAGCTGGAATGCAACAGTGAGAAGAGTTCGCGCTTCCATCAAGGTAGGAAGACGGGGAAAAAGAAATAAAGACACAAAGGGCTCCAAGGGGGAGGGGCCCCGCGAGGAGCCGGGCTGAGGCCGGGGCGAGTGTCCCCAGGACAGGAGAGCCCCGTCCCGGAGGAGCAGGAGCTGCACCGACCTTCCCGGGCGGAAAGGGGCTCGCGGGGAGGTGGAGCAGGACCCAGGAGGGCGGGGATGCCCTCGGGCTCCCGGGGACACTAACAGACACCTGCGCCCCGGGGAGTGCGCCGAGCTCCCTAAGGGCTGCAGCGCGCACGGCGGGACCCGGAGCAGCTGGGGGGGGCTCGGGGGCGGCTCCGCGGAGGGGGCTGCGGGGCGGGAGCAGCTCGGGTGGCTCGAGCGGAGGAAGAGGCTCCGTGCGGAGGGGGCTGCGCGGTTCCAGGAGCAGCTCGGAAGAGCTCGGGCGGCAGCTCCGCGGAGGGGGCTGCGGCCCGGGAGCGCGAATCCAACAGCGCAGGTTCCGGGGCACAGGGCGCCGGGACACAGCCCAGGATCCGGCCTCCCCCGGGACAGGCAGAGGCCGGGAGGGCCCAGGACCCCAAGGACGCTCCTGCCCCGAGCTGAGCAGATCAGCGGCCCCGCCCCGGAGCCTCCAGGCCCTGCAGACGGAGAGCTCCGGAGCTACTGCAGGGGCTGACTCCAGGGCTCCAGAGCTGGCCCCACCACTGGGGCTGTTGCTCCTGGGGCCTCACGGGGTAAACAACCCCCACTGAGCCCTGCACCAGGCAGGGGCACAGCAGCTCCCCCAAGTGCTAACACCTGAAAATCAGCACAACAGGCCCCTCCCCCAGAACACCAGCTAGACAGACCAGTTCCAGGGGAAGTCAAGGGACTTAAAGTACACAGAATCAGAAGATACTCCCCGGTGGTTCCTTTTTTGTTTTGTTTTGTTTTGTTTTGTTTTGCTTTTTGATTTGTTTCCTTCCCCCACCCCCTTTTTTTTCTCCTTTCTTTTTCTTTCTCTTTTTCTTTTTTTTTTTCCGTTTTTTTTCTTCCCTTTTTTTTCTCTTTCTCTTTTCTTTCCTTCTTTCTCTCCTCTCTTTTTCTCTTTTTCCCAATACAACTTGCTTTTGGCCACTCTGCACTGAGCAAAATGACTAGAAGGAAAACCTCACCTCAAAAGAAAGAATCAGAAACAGCCCTCTCTCCCACAGAGTTACAAAATCTGGATTACAATTCAATGTCAGAAAGCCAATTCAGAAGCACTATTATACAGCTACTGGTGGCTCTAGAAAAAAGTATAAAGGACTCAAGAGACTTCATGACTGCAGAATTTAGAGCTAATCAGGCAGAAATTAAAAATCAATTGAATGAGATGCAATCCAAACTAGAAGTCCTAACGACGAGGGTTAACGAGGTGGAAGAACGAGTGAGTGACATAGAAGACAAGTTGATAGCAAAGAGGGAAACTGAGGAAAAAAGAGACAAACAATTAAAAGACCATGAGGATAGATTAAGGGAAATAAACGACAGCCTGAGAAAGAAAAACCTACGTTTAATTTGGGTTCCCGAGGGCGCCGAAAGGGACAGAGGGCCAGAATATGTATTTGAACAAATTCTAGCTGAAAACTTTCCTAATCTGGGAAGGGAAACAGGCATTCAGATCCAGGAAATAGAGAGATCCCCCCCTAAAATCAATAAAAACCGTTCAACACCTCGACATTTAATAGTGAAGCTTGCAAATTCCAAAGATAAAGAGAAGATCCTTAAAGCAGCAAGAGACAAGAAATCCCTGACTTTTATGGGGAGGAGTATTAGGGTAACAGCAGACCTCTCCACAGAGACCTGGCAGGCCAGAAAGGGCTGGCAGGATATATTCAGGGTCCTCAATGAGAAGAACATGCAACCAAGAATCCTTTATCCAGCAAGGCTCTCATTCAAAATGGAAGGAGAGATAAAGAGCTTCCAAGACAGGCAGCAACTAAAAGAATATGTGACCTCCAAACCAGCTCTGCAAGAAATTTTAAGGGGGACTCTTAAAATTCCCCTTTAAGAAGAAGTTCAGTGGAACAGTCCACAAAAACAAGGACTGAATAGATATCATGATGACACTAAACTCATATCTCTCAATAGTAACTCTGAATGTGAATGGGCTTAATGACCCCATCAAAAGGCGCAGGGTTTCAGACTGGATAAAAAAGCAGGACCCATCTATTTGCTGTCTACAAGAGACTCATTTTAGACAGAAGGACACCTACAGCCTGAAAATAAAAGGTTGGAGAACCATTTACCATTCGAATGGTCCTCAAAAGAAAGCAGGGGTAGCCATCCTTATATCAGATAAACTAAAATTTACCCCAAAGACTGTAGTGAGAGATGAAGAGGGACACTATATCATACTTAAAGGATCTATTCAACAAGAGGACTTAACAATCCTCAATATATATGCCCCGAATGTGGGAGCTGCCAAATATATCAATCAATTATTAACCAAAGTGAAGAAATACTTAGATAATAATACACTTATACTTGGTGACTTCAATCTAGCTCTTTCTATACTCGATAGGTCTTCTAAGCACAACATCTCCAAAGAAACGAGAGCTTTAAATGATACCCTGGACCAGATGGATTTCACAGATATCTACAGAACTTTACATCCAAACTCAACTGAATACACATTCTTCTCAAGCGCACATGGAACTTTCTCCAGAATAGACCACATATTGGGTCACAAATCGGGTCTGAACCGATACCAAAAGATTGGGATTGTCCCGTGCATATTCTCAGACCATAATGCCTTGAAATTAGAACTAAATCACAACAAGAAGTTTGGAAGGACCTCAATACGTGGAGGTTAAGGACCATCCTGCTAAAAGATAAAAGGGTCAACCAGGAAATTAAGGAAGAATTAAAAAGATTCATGGAAACTAATGAGAATGAAGATACAACCGTTCAAAATCTTGGGGATGCAGCAAAAGCAGTCCTAAGGGGGAAACACATCGCAATACAAGCATCCATTCAAAAACTGGAAAGAACTCAAATACAAAAGCTAACCTTACACATAAAGGAGCTAGAGAAAAAACAGCAAATAGATCCTACACCCAAGAGAAGAAGGGAGTTAATAAAGATTCGAGCAGAACTCAACGAAATCGAGACCAGAAGAACTGTGGAACAGATCAACAAAACCAGGAGTTGGTTCTTTGAAAGAATTAACAAGATAGATAAATCATTAGCCAGCCTTATTAAAAAGAAGAGAGAGAAGACTCAAATTAATAAAATCATGAATGAGAAAGGAGAGATCACTACCAACACCAAGGAAATACAAACGATTTTAAAAACATATTATGAACAGCTATACGCCAATAAATTAGGCAATCTAGAAGAAATGGACGCATTCCTGGAAAGCCACAAACTACCAAAACTGGAACAGGAAGAAATAGAAAACCTGAACAGGCCAATAACCAGGGAGGAAATTGAAGCAGTCATCAAAAACCTCCCAAGACACAAGAGTCCAGGGCCAGATGGCTTCCCAGGGGAATTTTATCAAACGTTTAAAGAAGAAACCATACCTATTCTCCTAAAGCTGTTTGGAAAGATAGAAAGAGATGGAGTACTTCCAAATTCGTTCTATGAGGCCAGCATCACCTTAATTCCAAAACCAGACAAAGACCCCACCAAAAAGGAGAATTACAGACCAATATCCCTGATGAACATGGATGCAAAAATTCTCAACAAGATACTGGCCAATAGGATCCAACAGTACATTAAAAAAATTATTCACCATGACCAAGTAGGATTTATCCCTGGGACACAAGGCTGGTTCAACACCCGTAAAACAATCAATGTGATTCATCATATCAGCAAGAGAAAAACCAAGAACCATATGATCCTCTCATTGGATGCAGAGAAAGCATTTGACAAAATACAGCATCCATTCCTGATCAAAACTCTTCAGAGTGTAGGGATAGAGGGAACATTCCTCGACATCTTAAAAGCCATCTATGAAAAGCCCACAGCAAATATCATTCTCAATGGGGAAGCACTGGGAGCCTTTCCCCTAAGATCAAGAACAAGACAGGGATGTCCACTCTCACCACTGCTGTTCAACATAGTACTGGAAGTCCTAGCCTCAGCAATCAGACAACAAAAAGACATTAAAGGCATTCAAATTGGCAAAGAAGAAGTCAAACTCTCCCTCTTCGCCGATGACATGATACTCTACATAGAAAACCCAAAAGTCTCCACCCCAAGATTGCTAGAACTCATACAGCAATTCGGTAGTGTGGCAGGATACAAAATCAATGCCCAGAAGTCAGTGGCATTTCTATACACTAACAATGAGACTGAAGAAAGAGAAATTAAGGAGTCAATCCCATTTACAATTGCACCCAAAAGCATAAGATACCTAGGAATAAACCTAACCAAAGATGTAAAGGATCTATACCCTCAAAACTATAGAACTCTTATGAAAGAAATTGAGGAAGACACAAAGAGATGGAAAAATATTCCATGCTCATGGATTGGCAGAATTAATATTGTGAAAATGTCAATGTTACCCAGGGCAATTTACACGTTTAATGCAATCCCTATCAAAATACCATGGACTTTCTTCAGAGAGTTAGAACAAATTATTTTAAGATTTGTGTGGAATCAGAAAAGACCCCGAATAGCCAGGGGAATTTTAAAAAAGAAAACCATAGCTGGGGGCATCACAATGCCAGAATTCAGGTTGTACTACAAAGCTGTGGTCATCAAGACAGTGTGGTACTGGCACAAAAACAGACACATAGATCAGTGGAACAGAATAGAGAATCCAGAAGTGGACCCTGAACTTTATGGGCAACTAATATTCGATAAAGGAGGAAAGACTATCCATTGGAAGAAAGACAGTCTCTTCAATAAATGGTGCTGGGAAAATTGGACATCCACATGCAGAAGAATGAAACTAGACCACTCTCTTTCACCATACACAAAGATAAACTCAAAATGGATGAAAGATCTAAATGTGAGACAAGATTCCATCAAAATCCTAGAGAAGAACACAGGCAACACCCTTTTTGAACTCGGCCATAGTAACTTCTTGCAAGATACATCCACGAAGGCAAAAGAAACAAAAGCAAAAATGAACTATTGGGACTTCATCAAGATAAGAAGCTTTTGCACAGCAAAGGATACAGTCAACAAAACTCAAAGACAACCTACAGAATGGGAGAAGATATTTGCAAATGACATATCAGATAAAGGGCTAGTTTCCAAGATCTATAAAGAACTTATTAAACTCAACACCAAAGAAACAAACAATCCAATCATGAAATGGGCAAAAGACATGAACAGAAATCTCACAGAGGAAGACATAGACATGGCCAACATGCATATGAGAAAATGCTCTGCATCACTTGCCATCAGGGAAATACAAATCAAAACTACAATGAGATACCACCTCACACCAGTGAGAATGGGGAACATTAACAAGGCAGGAAACAACAAATGTTGGAGAGGATGCGGAGAAAAGGGAACCCTCTTACACTGTTGGTGGGAATGTGAACTGGTGCAGCCACTCTGGAAAACTGTGTGGAGGTTCCTCAAACAGTTAAAAATAGACCTGCCCTACGACCCAGCAATTGCACTGTTGGGGATTTACCCCAAAGATACAAATGAAATGAAACGCCGGGACACCTGCACCCCGATGTTTCTAGCAGCAATGGCCACGATAGCCAAACTGTGGAAGGAGCCTCGGTGTCCAACGAAAGATGAATGGATAAAGAAGATGTGGTTTATGTATACAATGGAATATTACTCAGCTATTAGAAATGACAAATACCCACCATTTGCTTCAACGTGGATGGAACTGGAGGGTATTATGCTGAGTGAAGTAAGTCAGTCGGAGAAGGACAAACATTATATGTTCTCATTCATTTGGGGAATATAAATAATAGTGAAAGGGAAAATAAGGGAAGGGAGAAGAAATGTGTGGGAAATATCAGAAAGGGAGACAGAACGTAAAGACTGCTAACTCTGGGAAATGAACTAGGGGTGGTAGAAGGGGAGGAGGGCGGGGGGTGGGAGTGAATGGGTGACGGGCACTGGGTGTTATTCTGTATGTTAGTAAATTGAACACCAATAAAAAATAAAAAAATAAAAAAATAAAATAAATAAAAAAAATAAAAAAATAAAAAAAAAATCCTAGAGAAGAACACAGGCAACACCCTTTTTGAACTTGGCCACAGTAACTTCTTGCAAGATACATCCACGAAGGCAAAAGAAACAAAAGCAAAAATGAACTATTGGGATTTCATCAAGATAAGAAGCTTTTGCACAGCAAAGGATACAGTCAACAAAACTCAAAGACAACCTACAGAATGGGAGAAGATATTTGCAAATGATGTATCAGATAAAGGGCTAGTTTCCAAGATCTATAAAGAACTTATCAAACTCAACACCAAAGAAACAAACAATCCAATCATGAAATGGGCAAAAGACATGAACAGAAATCTCACAGAGGAAGACAAAGACATGGCCAACATGCACATGAGAAAATGCTCTGCATCACTTGCCATCAGGGAAATACAAATCAAAACCACAATGAGATACCACCTCACACCAGTGAGAATGGGGAAAATTAACAAGGCAAGAAACAACAAATGTTGGAAAGGATGCGGAGAAAAGGGAACCCTCATACACTGTTGGTGGGAATGTGAACTGGTGCAGCCACTCTGGAAAACTGTGTGGAGGTTCCTCAAACAGTTAAAAATATACCTGCCCTACGACCCAGCAATTGCACTGTTGGGGATTTACCCCAAAGATACAGATGCAATGAAACGCCGGGACACCTGCACCCCGATGTTTCTAGCAGCAATGGCCACGATAGCCAAACTGTGGAAGGAGCCTCGGTGTCCATTGAAAGATGAATGGATAAAGAAGATGTGGTCTATGTATACAATGGAATATTCCTCAGCCATTAGAAACGACAAATACCCACCATTTGCTTCAACGTGGATGGAACTGGAGGGTATTATGCTGAGTGAAGTAAGCCAGTCGGAGAAGGACAAACATTATATGTTCTCATTCATTTGGGGAATATAAATAATAGTGAAAAGGAATATAAGGGAAGGGGGAAGAAATGTGTGGGAAATATGAGAAAGGGAGACAGAACGTAAAGACTGCTAACTCTGGGAAACGAACTAGGGGTGGTAGAAGGGGAGGAGGGCGGGGGGTGGGAGTGAATGGGTGATGGGCACTGGGGGTTATTCTGTATGTTAGTAAATTGAACACCAATAAAAAATAAATTAAAAAAAATAAATAAATTACTATTTATTTTTAACATTTTTAGTGCCTCATTTATCTACTGTTAATCGTATTCCTCATTACAGACATTTTACTTTTCATCTTGAAAAGTTTAAGATTCTCGTGCTTTATTCTACCTTCCTGAACATCTGCAATATTGGCATAATAGATGTTTTAACGCTGTTGTCTATTGGTTTTAGCATCTGTTTTCATGAATCCATTTTTATTGATTGATTTTTCTCCTCATGATGGGTCATATTTTCCTGCTTATTTGCCTGCCTGGTAATTTTTTTTTTTGAAAATGTATCAGAAAGGGAGACAGAACATGAGAGACTCCTAACTCTGGGAAACGAACTAGGGGTTGTGGAAGGGGAGGAGGGCGGGGGATGGGGGTGACTGGGTGGTGGGCACTTTGGGGGGGGCACTTGACAGGGTGAGCACTGGGTGTTATTCTGTATGTTGGCAAATTGAACACCAATAAAAAATAAATTTATTATTAAAAAAAGAATTTATTTGAGAGAGAGAGGAGGAGAGACATTGTCAATTTTATGTTGTTGGTTGCTGGATAGGTTGTAAACTTTTGAGTATTCTTGATCTTTGTTCTGGTGTTTAATTAAGTTACTTGGAAACAGGTAGATTTTTTTCAAGGTTTGAATTTAAGGTAGGACTAGAGAAGTCTTTAGTGAAAGACTAATTTTGTCCCAGGACTGAGGCAATACTCTGTGGAGTCCTCTATGTGATGCTCCCATGCATTATAAGGCTTTTCCAGTCTGGCAGGTAGGAACACAAACTGTTCTCTGCTTTGTGAGAGCCCCAGGGGCTCTTCCTTCTAATTCTTCCTGCTGATTACTCGTCTGGCCTCAGGTGGTTTCCTAATATACATGCACTGAGCAGTAATCAACTGAAGACTCCAACGGAACCCTCTTCAGATACCAGAACTCTCCATCTGTGCAGGTCTCTCCTCTCTGAAGCAGTCTCATCTACCTCTGGTTGTTGTCTTCGTGATCTTGAGCCATCACAGGCTTCCCAAATTCTCAACTCTGCCTTGTCACCTCAGGGAGACATCTGGACACAAATTGGATTCCTTTCCCTGCAAACCAGCCTGAGAACTATTTCCAAGCATTATGATAGGAAACCACAGGCTCATCTCTTCTGTTTCTCTTCTCTCACTGATCACTCTCCTATACTGCCTGTTATCCAGTGTTTGAAAACTATTATTTTGCATGTTTTGTCTTCATCTTTTTAAAGTGACAGAGTAAATCTTTTCCCTCATATTCAATAATGGCCAAAAATAGAAGTCCTTTAGTTTTTTATGGATAGTAATGTTTTGAGAAATGTAATAGCCTGCAAGTAGCTCTCTAGAGAATGTCCCAGAGGGTATTATTGCATTTGACAATACTATCTTGCTCCTGATACCCACTTGCAAATTGAGAAAAATACTCAGAAGCCAGCTTGTTCACTTCCATATCTACCCTCTCTGGGAAGTTCTATTTCAAATCTCAGTACATGGTACAATGACTTGCATTTTTATTCACACTTTGCTGCATGAAATCACCCTTACTCAGCTTGAATTGGACTGAATGCCAGCCCTTTGCTTGGATCATTTCCTGGTTCAATTTAGCTATAAATATAGCTAAAATACTGGTCTCACACCTGGTCATTTTGGCTATTATAATATAAGCAGATACAGTCTGCTCTTGGCTAAGTATTCTGATGGCCACTATTCACCGTAAAATGTCAATATGGTCATGCTTTATAGAGATGACCTTAGTACATATAATTGAATTTTTCTGGCATTGTGGAACTAGAACACATCTGCAAATCACAGCTGGCAACTTCCCTGGTTAATCTAGGCATAAGTACAGCTGGGCCAAAGAATGTACATCCAAGAGAAAAATATCCAAAACAAACAAAAAACCCAAAACATAATGGGAACCAAGAGCTGATATAGAAATTCTAGTTTATTAATTCACTTATTTACCCAACATCTCCTTGTGTTAAATAGCAGAACATATGAGAAATCCACCATGATGCAAACACAGAGTAATGTTTAGTACATTATATCTTGCATTCCAAGATACACACAAAACAAATACACACAATTGTGAAGGAAAATAGTTTTGAAATATCAACTGATGTGAGTCAGTTGATTGCGCCTTGACTCTTGGACAGGCCACAGTTAGAATTTTGCATATTTGGTGTTCAAAGGTAGTGATTATCCACACAAAAGAGAGAAAAGGGAAGTTTTCTCAGTGTTTGAGTTTCAAAAGTAAAGGTCTCTCAGATGATAGGAGAAGGGAAACAGCAAATCCCCTCAGGTCTTATACGAAAATGTTCCCCAGAATTGAAGAAATGAGAGTTGGAGGAATAATGTTTGGAGTAGCTTTCTGGCTTCCTGACAGAGGGGACATTACCTCCTGCCATATTCCATGCTCAGTCTAGCAGGAAGTGGTCTCAGAAGGCTCATAGAATCCATATGCAAAAGGACCCATGTTCTCTTTTCCGTGAGAACCTAGACAGTCAGTAAGAGCTTGGAGTGAAAATGTCTACCTGGTGCCTCCAGACAGACATGTCTAAGACCAGTGCATAGTATGCCGCTTCACCTCAGCAAGATGTAGATGCTTCCGAACAGTGCTTGCACAGCTGAGAAAAGCTCCAAGCTTTGTCCAGTTGAGAATAATCATAGGCTTCCAAAAGAAAGTCAGCCAAGAATGAATCAGACCTTGGATCCTTGCTGACACAGGCCAAGGCATTTCAGCAGAGATCTGCAAAGATCGACAACCAGGAACAGTGATGTTCACATTCTCTCCCAACCCCTTGCACCCCCTCACCATGCCCTGTAATAAATCTCCAAAACTTAGACACAACCGTGGAGGGGGAAGAAACCATGAAATGACCAAGAGATTTTTCTGCTGTTCAGCAGAATGGACATTTGTAATAAAAGTAATTAAAAAAAATAGGTCTCATCACAACAAAGTTACTTTTCTTAAACACCTGAAGTGTATAAGAAGTGTAGCAGAAGTTTGTGTGATACATTTAAGCTTACCATTTTCTGGGCCTCTTCTCTAATATCAGCATTGCAAAAGATACTTATTCTGTAAGTCCTGGGCAGATACGGAGTTGGAGTTAGACTCCGAGGTGGAACAGAAGATGATATATCTGTTATAGATCGTCTCAATTAATCCACTTCAACACAACTATTATTTGTTATCACACAGATGTTTTCATGTTAGATGGACTTTAGATGTTCTAGGCTGGGCTTAGCTTGGTGTTTCTGCAGATTGGCTGGCACAGCCCTGCTCCATGTATCTTTTTTATCCTTCTTGAACCAGCAGGCCAGCCTGCTGTATTTTTTTCTGTGATTAAGGTGGAAGTGCAAAAAAAAAAAAAAGAAAAAAAAAAGGTGGAAGTGCAAAGGGCAAGTGGAGACTTCAGCGTCTCTTAAAGCTTTGTCTCCGAATAGGCACACTGTCACATCTGCCCACACTTATTGGTCAAAATCACATGGTCAAGCCCAAAGCAAGGAATGGGAAAGTACACTCTGCCCCAGATGTGGCCATGGTAATGGTGTGGATTTAGGAAGGGTGAAAAATTGAGGCCAATCATTCAACTGACTACAAATGGGAATGAACAGTTTTTTGAGTGTCTATGGGTATGCCAGACACTTAGCTCGGTGCTTTTACATGTATGCACCTTCATCTGTAAAAATGGCATTACATGGTTACATTATTTCACCTTGTTTTCAAGCATATGAGAAAATGGGCTCAGAGAGGCCAAGTAGCTTGCCCATTATGTAGCATTAATTTGAGACTGAACTGAGATTCCAACTTCTGTTGAAAGCCACAGGCTGTGACTTGGAGCCACCATGCTGTTGGCCAGGTCACAGGTTTCTTGACATTCATCAAGATCCCTTTTTCCTGAATGACCTTGACTCTAGATGATTAGATAGCTCTGAGGTTTCTTCTTTTTCTTCTTTCACACGCCGTACACCTCCTTTTCCTTTTTGACTTGCTAATTAATTCAATTACTTTTCCTTGATTCCTATTAGTAGGTAACACCATGATTGATACCATCTGGAAAACATTTATCTAAGTCTTGAGTGGAAAGTTTCACAGAACAGGAGACGTAAAAGGAGACCCTCAGGAGGACCTATGCCTGCATAAGTGATAAATTACCAGCCTTGGATTATCTGCCAGGAGCTCTCCCTCTAGGTCTGGGAGCAACACCTTTCCTGCTGCAGTGCCAGCTGTATTATTTACCACATGTTCAGGAACGTGTGTGCCCTCTGCATAAAGTGGGGAGGACAGAACCACTAGGCTTGCATAAACTAGCTTTCAACAGAATCTATTTTCCTCCAGTTGTCTGAAGTGCCTGTACCCTGGATAATCATGCTTCATACTTTTAGAAGCTCAGATCCCAACAGCTGGAGGTAAAGCTCCCAGTGTAATGGAAGAAAACATGTTGATACTTTTAATTGGTCCCTGAAGTGAAACCCAAGGAACGATTTATTGGTTGATGGATTTGAGGCTTTCAACTTAGCAGAGCTGGGATGGTAAAGATAAACACATTAGGAATTGGTGGCTAATTATTAGAAAGTTAATTTTATTTCATTTGAGATATAATAATCAACTGAAAATCAGTTTAATTTATTGCTGTTGAAGTTAATGATGCATATACTTATATGTAAGCATGAGCACCTGCATCCTGGACCATGTTGTGGCTTTCCACTGGTCCTGAATCCTCTGAGGGTCCTGATCCCATGGACTGAAGGAAGCAAAGCTTCTATTCCCAGCCATACAACTCTGTTGCTCAAGTGGGAAACATCTGGGGAGACTGGGGAGCTCTGTGAGCTCTGAGAACCTGGCCATCAAAGGCACATGAGAACTTCAAATACTACACACCTGTGTAGTTAGTCAAGTGTTGTTGCAATAACACTGCATAAAAAGCAATTCCCAAATCTCGGTGGCTTCTAACAACAAGCGTAGCAAGTACTCACAAATATTCCTTACTTGTGAATATGTAAATCAGTTTCTTGCTCACAGGACTGTAGGTCAGCTAGGCCCAGCTCTGCTTCAGGTTCAAGATCAGCTTCTTGTCAGTTTCTGTACCTTTCCCTCCAGAACCTGGATCGAGGGGCAGCAGCTACCTGAGTATGTTATTCCCATGGCAAATTTCAGGGACACTGCAGGGCAAAAAGAAACTTGCTGTTTTTTAAAAGCCTCATTTTGAAATAGGCCCATCACCTTAGCTCTTATGCCTTGACCAAAACAACATGGCTTTATGTTGGTGGTCCACGAACATATGCTGTACCCACAGGGAGGGGGGACTGAATATTTGCTGAAAAAGAATCCTGTAACACATACTTTTATTTTCATTTTTATAGACTCTGACCTTTGTTTTTCTCTTCTATATAATTTGGGGCATTTGAGAGTGTGCTAGGAGAGGTATATATGCATTTGGAGTAACTCATAAAGAAATAAATAGAATAAGAGTATGTAAACATTTTGCAAATTGTGAAATCATGCAATATTGCAAATAGGAAATGATTTCTTAGGCACCCATTAGGAGATCAGCCATGGAATATAAAGTGCTGAGAGTACACAATTCATGAGAAAGATTCTGCTCCAAAGCCTGCTAGTCTACACTGTATTAGGAATTAAAAATATGGTTTTTGATAATAAGCATCCTAGTGGTAAGGGCCATATGGTTATCTCCTTAGGGATTTTCTCACCCACTGACAAATATTTACTGGGATTTACTAGGTGCAGAGCATTTTTTGGTAGCATTCAGGGTGGGTTCGAAGTTATAGGGTTGGTGGAAAGGTGAATAAGGAGGGATTGTAGAGATGAATAAAATGTAATTTCTGTTCTGTGGAAGCTTGAATCCAGTAGTAGAAATAAAATGTGTTCATAAAAAACTGACTTTTTCCTTCCTCCCTTCCTCTCTTTCACTGTTTCCTTCTTTCCTTCCTTCCATCTTTCTATACTATGATGATTAAGAGTACACACTCTGGAGCCAGATTTCAAGGGTCAAATCATTACTAGGTTTATATCCCAAGGTAGGTCATTTAACTTCTATGTGCCTCAGCTTGCTTATCTGTAAAATGGAGAAAATAATTATGACAGAAGCAGTTGTTATCTCACCACATTCCCTTGGCATTTGCCTGTACACGCTTAAGAATGCTAATATCAGATCCCTATGAATCTTTGCCTGCAAGCACCTTTTCTTCACCGATCATGGGAGTATGCTCAAGCCTGCCCAGAGGGTCCCTGGAAGGAGCTCCCAATCAATGGTAGATGTGGGCTGATGATAAATACTTCATCTTCCTCATTTCTTCTTACTCATCTCGTTTGGGATGACTTCGAGGCTTATTCTGCTCATATTCCATTGTTCTCAGTGAGGTTAAACTCCAGTTATATATATGATATCTGACATGATTACACATATTTAATGGCTTCTTTCCTCTCTACCTTACTTGCCAACTCCCTATTCTGGTTCCTGAGATCACTGCTAAAATAGACTACTTGCACATAAGCCCTTGTTTAACAGACTGCTCCAGAAAACTTGAAACCAAGACAATAATTGCACCTACATTTTATGGCTGTTATGAGAATTAAATATGTTAACATATATCTGACACTCTTATGCCAGGGTCTGAAACTTAGTAAGCACTCCGTAGGTGTTAGTAATTATCCCAATAAAATGAAGGTTCTGTGAGGGGAAGATATTCCTTAGGAGGTACAGTGTTCAACTAAAATTTGTAAACATATGGGATGCCTGGGTGGCTCAGTGGTTGAGTGTCTGCCTTTGGCTCGGAGCATGATCCTGGGGTCAGGGATCAAGTCCCGCATCAGGCTCCTTGCAGGGAGCCTGCCTGCTTCTCCCTCTACCTATGTCTCTGCTTCTGTGTGTGTGTCTCATGAATAAATAGATAAAACCTTAAAAGAAATTTGTAAACAAACAAAGTAATAGGGAAGTGTGGCCCATTCTTAGGAAAAAGGCAGTCTGCATAAACAGACTCTGAGAGGGCCCTGGTTGGATATAGTGAAGATTAAAGCACCTGTTTTAAATATGTTCAAATGATTAAAAGAAAACATAATCAAGAATTGAAGGAAAAGAGAGTTTTGATGACTGACTAGGTAGGAAATTTCAACAGAGAAATAAGACCTAGGAAGAAATCCAAATGGAAATTCTAAATCTGAAAAGTAAATTAAACAAAATGAAAAATTTGCTAGGACGGCTTAAGAATGGTTTGGAAATAGCAGAAGAAGAGTGAGTGAATTTGAAGATAAACCAAGAGAAATTATCCCATCTAAAGAACTGAAAGAGAAAAAAATTAAAGAAAAATAACAGATTCAGAAACATGTGGGACGTCAAATGTTCTAACATACACATACTTGGATTCCAACAAGAGTGGAGGGAAAGGGGCAGAGAAATATTTAAAGAATCTATGACTCTAAAGTTCCCCAGATTTTTCCAAGTTACTGCGTATTCAATAAGCTCACCAAAACACAAGCAGTCAAAATAAGAAGAAAATCGTACTTAGTTACCTCATAGGCAAGCTTCTAAAAGAAAATATAAAAAAGAGTATTTGATAGTGGCAAGAGAAAAATTATAATTACCTGCAGAGGAACAATGTGATTAATAGATGACTTCTAATTAGAAACAAAGGAGGCCAGAAGACATCAGAATAATATATTCAGTGTTGAGAGACAAAAACTTATTAATCAAGCATTCTATATACCAAAATATCCTTCAAAAAATGAGACAAATAGATATTTTCACATATAGAAAAGTGAGAATATTCATTGGCATAAGATCTACCCTAAAAGAAATTCTTGAGGGTGAATGAAAATGCCACCAAATGGTAATGCGGGTCTATATGGAGGAAAGAAGAGCACTCAAAATGGTAAAGATGGGTGTGAAGTGAGAGAATATATACATATACACATATTTTCTCATAATTCCATTAAAAGATAAATGATTGAAACAAAAATTACTATTGCAGAGACTATAATATATATTTTTATAATTAAAAACTATAGTACAAAGAATGGTGGAGATAAATCATTTTTTTGCAAGATGCTTATATTTTATTGAGGTAATTCACTATGGATTGAAGGGAAAAGAAATAAATGAAGAAATTTCAAGAAAGCAAATAGAAACTGACTTATCAGTGTCTATAGAATATATCTACAGTAAGCAATAAGAGGAAAATTCATAGCATTAAATACCAAAATCAGTATAAAAATAAAAATACATGAAGTATCCAACTAAAAAAGATGAGAAAGATGAGATGCCTGGATGGCTCAGTGGTTGAGCGTTTGCCTTTGGCCCAGGAAGTGGTCCCAGGATCTGGGATCGAGTCCCTCGTTGGGCTCTTGGCAGGGAGCCTATTTCTCCCTTGGCCTGTGTCTCTGCCTCTCTCTCTGCGTGTTATGTCTCTAATAAATAAATAAAATCTTTTTAAAAATGAGAAAGAACAATTAAACAGAATGTAGAAGGAAGAAATTTTAAAAAGATAAAAGAAATTTATAACAAATTAGAAAAAATACAGATTTAAAAACACAAAGTGAATTGTTCAGAAAATCAAGAAATAGTCCACTTGAATTTGCTAATCTTTTTTTAAACATTCTTTTAATGGCCCCAGGTGAGCAAATTTTGTTTTATTTGTTTATTTTCAAGTAGTCTCTATGCTTGGGGCTCTAACTCAGGACCCCGAGACCAAGAGTCATAGGCTCCACTGACTGAGCTAGCCAGGTGCCCCAACATTTGCTAATCTAATTGAAAGAGGATATCCATTAGTGTTACACTCCTGACCTTTTTTTTTTTTTTTTAAGATTTTATTTATTTATTCATGAGAGAGACAGAAATAGAGGCAGAGACATAGGCTCCCTGTGGGGAGCCTGATGCCGGAATTGATCTCAGCATCATGACCTGAGCCAAAGGCAGTTACACAACCACTGAGCTACCCAGGCACCCCCTGACCTTTCTATCCCATGGAGAGGAGTGACTAACCTGATTGGTGACTTTGGAGGGCGGTGGGGACAGAGACACAGAAAGAGAGAGAGAGAGACAGAGAGAGAGAAGAATTCATTGGACACCACTGGAGTTGGCTAAGTTCTAATTATTACTGTGAAATTTAATAATCCAAGAGAGAAAATTAAACAATTACCTTGCCTTTCTGGTTTCGTCTGTATTTCAGAAATTATCACCTAGCTTTCATGGATAAAGGAAAGTTCTATACGGAATAACTTCCACAAATAAATAGGAAATAAAGGGATAAAATTAAGTCATTTTATAAGCCCACTGAAATAATTGATTCCGACAGTGGTAATCAATCATTTTGCAAGTGCATTCAAATGGTGCTCCCCTGGGCCACACCATAGCACCTAGGTATTTGTTAGAAGTGGAAAGCTTTTGGTCCCCAGCCCAAACCTACTAAATCAGAAACTCAGGGGGGTGGAGCCTAGCAAATGTGTTACAAAAAACTCTGCAGGTGATCTTGATGGATGTTAAAGGTTGAGAAAAGCTTTGTGCCATCATGGCTCAAGTTATGTAATTCTTCAGAGGAATTCAAGAGGATGAAGGCCCTTCTGAAGATGTCCAAGTGTCCCATCCAGACCCTTGATCTTACTGCTATTTCAGCCAGGGTTGAGATTCCGAGGTGACAGCAAGGTCTTTGTATTTTGAAGGCTCAATAATGCTATTATGTTTTGTCTTCCATTGGCTCTGACCCTTCAGGTAAGATTGTGTCTCAAACACAAGTGCAGAAAGGTCGGAAAGACCTTTTCAATCCACATTTACTATTTGGACTATTAAATAGTAATTTTTATTTCTGAAGCTTCCCTAAGGAACTGGGGCAAATTGAGTTAATCAAATTTTCTAGACTGCTCTGATTCCCCTACAGCCATATAGACCTGGCTCCTGTCATTTTGAATTTCTGAGCTTTTATTTTTGTCAAGAAGATTGGATAATATATTCATGTGCTTCAAAGCAGCTTGCAATCCTCTTGGCAAAATGACCTGTATGTGATAGAATGTTGCACCAACAATCCCTACATTACTTTGAGGTTTTTATTTGGCTGTTACAGTGTGTGTAGGTATTCTTAATTTGTACACATTCCTGGAGGGCCAAGTCTGAATTCTGCTGTGTTTCCTTTGTAGCAGGCTAAATACTGCATGACATCACGTACTAAATGAGTGTATTTTGATGATCAAGCTGCTGTGAAGAAAATACTATTTCTCTTCGGACATACTTTTTGAGAAGTGTGTTTCCCTTGTAGTCCTCTCTGTTCAAGGTCCTGCAGGTGGCCAAGCCTTCATAATACCATAGGCTGAATTTCTCAGTCCATATAAAGTAAGTCACAATAATATAATAGCATTTCTTCTCATCTCTCTCCAAGTGCATGGTGGGAATTTCTGCCCACTGCCCCAATATTTCTCCCAAGTAGTTCTGAAAGTCTCCAGCTGGTGTGTAACCCATGAGTGATACTCTTCTTAAGTCCTACTCCAGGTCCCTGTGGTCATACCTTCTGGGAGGGTTGATCCCAAAGCAGCAGCCAAGCAAATGGTGCCTCTTTGGGATAATGATGGAAGAGGTTACAACAGCTGCCACTAGTCTTTGCTACTGTACCTGCACTGACAAGGTGCTTTGATAAGAGCGGCATTCCTTATTGCTACCCAGCACCCCCAGGGTTTGACACTTGCATCATATCATGATTATCTTGTTGAACTAGCTTTTTGTGTGTGCACGTGTGTTTGAGGATTGCATGTCCATTATATCGTAGGATGCATATGCTTTTCTACTGAAGTATATTTTACTGAAGTATAGCTGCCACACAATGTTATATTAGTTTCAGGTGTACAACACAGTGATGCAACAACTCTGTGTGTTATGCTGTGCTCACTGCCAAGTATCATTACCATCTGTCAGCACGCAAGGCTATTACAGTACCATTGACTATATTCCCCATACTGTGCCTTCGCTTTTTGTGGTTTTTACTGGACCTCCATTGTAGCCCACTTGCCTGTAGAAGTTGTCATGGGACTAGGTTGGGAAATTATCAGAGTGACAAGTCAAGACTTATGATCTTACCTCCCTTCTATTCCGGGCCAGTTTTCTCCGATCCAAACTCACATACTTGAATATCATGTTTTAAGATGTAATTCTCTGACTCACTTCAGGCCTGGATGTGTCTGAATGCTAGGGTAAATGTAGTTGTGTCCCTGCTTTAGATAAGATTGTAGGTTAATATGATAAACTTATATTAAAGAATTTTGGGTCTGACTCCTTGGAAGCCATCTGAGAAAAAGAACAAAGCACTCTAAATGTGAGAGGGTAATAGCAGTGAAGTTCTATGGTCTCTAGAAACACGTCTTCATTTACTTGTGCCTTCAACAAGTATTCATTAAATGTTTACATGTTCTAGACCAGGAATTACAAATGGATTCCATCTTGTGTCCCAACTCTGATCAACTGTGGTTACTGTCTATAGCAGTCTGAGTCTACATGTGGGCTCAGCAGGAAAGTGTCATGAGTGATTAGGAATGTCAGCTGTGGAGGAATAGGTACTAGTGGCAGCAGACACACCAGGTATTTGCCATCCCTCTTTCAGTCTCTGGAGATACAGCAATAAATAAGACACATGCATGTTTTTAAGTAGCTGAAGTGTCCTGGCAACAGAAATTCACAGGATTTAATCTTGGGGTTGTTTTATTTTTTGTTTTGTTTTGGCTTATATTCCCTTCCCCAGAGATGTCCTTGGTCATCCAGCTGTGACCATCTTGGCATGTACTTGTGTCTGTCTCCTACTGATTCCATGTTCTCATCTGGATCTATAGCATCTGCAGGCTGTCACAGTCTCACTTCTTGTGGTTAATGCACAAGACTAGCTCATCTCCTGCTCGGAAGAATTGGAAATGACATTTCAAAGCAAAATTGCCCCCCAACTCAAGAAAAATCTGTCCTGGATAAAAAAAAAAAAACCAAAAAAAAAAAAAAAGAACCCCAAAAAACCCTTCAGTTCCCTATAGTATGATACAATTTGACATCCTAATTAAAGTAACCACGGAGGAGGGTCAAAGAGGGAACAAAAGGAAGAGATTCACATTTCAAGTAGCAAAGGAAAACCCTTTAGTTGACTTGGCATGCAGATGAAAGAGACCTCAGCTCCCGAAGCTAATTACCTGCAGCATTAATTCAGGATGTGAGAGACAAATGATGCACCTTTGTAAAAGTGCCCCAAGACAGTCCGTTGAGGCTGATTAGTAAAAGCAAAGCTGGTGGGGAGGTCTGGGGAGCACATGCAGGGAGCTGTGATTCCACTATGTATTGTCTAGTTTGCCAAAGAAATGGCCAGCATGTGAGTTCTATAAAAATTGATTAATCATTTGAAGCCAGATGCATCCTTTATTGAACCTGGCTCTTCCTTATTAAATATAGTGATTATAACCAGAAAGAAGGAAATAATACTTAGAACGATCCGTCATTATTCCTATATACTGCTAATGAAGCAAAAATACCTTTTTATTTAATAGGTATTGAGATAATCAAATATAAAACCAAAGGGTCTCTTCAATTTCCTGAAACAATTAATGATGGTGAATACAGTATTCATTTAAAAGCAAGGCTCTCCTTCACCTTCACAATCAAAACAATTAAAGCATCTGGGTTGCTTTCCTTTTGTTTCTTAATAAGGAAAAATAAAAGTCATCCTAGTTCTGCAAATGGCAAAGTTCCACATCATGCTTGAGTTGCAGTATAAGGAGGGGAAAAAGCCTTTGCTAATGAGTATGTGTTGCTTATGTCATCCCACTGTTTGTTCAATACAAACTTACTATTTTGTTTTTCTAACTTTCCTTTATTCCTGGCACAGCACCCATCCTGCTTTTTTCGCCCCAATCCAATTCTGATTTTTAGTAGGAATGCTCATATTCAGACATGCTCCTACTCCCTACCTCTCCCCACTGTAGTTGAAGGAGTAGCATCAGACCCAGGAAAGGTCAGTGTTCCTTCCCTGGTAGTTTAAAACTTGGAAAGAGAGAGACACAAGCTGTCTTTCCTCACTGGATGAAGTTGTTTGTTAGCAGGCATGTTTAAAGCTCATGGATAGAGAAGAATGAGAAAGCTGGAAATGAAAGACTGGGAATGACGCCCTGACTGAATCCTATTTTCTGCAGAAGGCTAGCAGGGTCCATTCCTGTGGCCCAAATTCTCAATTGTTACATGAGATGCTCCAGTACCTTCCTATTAATTCCTCATTTTGATTGAGCTAATTCAATTTGAATTTTGATAACAAAGAGCCCTAACTACTGAACTACCAACTAAGCACGCTAACCATTCGCCTGGCATTAGTGATGCTGAGCAGTTGGGACTGTTTCATCTACCCAGAGGGTGGACATTAGCTGTTAGCAAGATCCTAAGGAATGGCAGTGATTTGGGAATGTTCTGAGGGATAGTTGGGAATATGTGAGAGGCTAGAGCAAATTTGCTCCAAGCAGAGCATGACAATTAGCATTCAAATGACCAAGGCCCAGGCCCTGCTGTTTCAGGATTAATAGGGAGCCCCTAGCACAGGATTTGCACAGCCAAGAAATGAGATTATTAATCTCTTGCCTTCTATCCCTTCTCAATTACTAGCTCTTCATGCCTGCCTCTAAATTTGGCATCACTTATCAGCTTTGACATCCAAATCCCTGCGCAGCATCCCCTTTGGCCAAACCTTACCTTTCCCTGACTTTGAGCTTCCTGGGTAAACTCTCCCCGTTTTCATGCCCATGACATTCATCCGCAGCCAACTGACCTTCGTGCTAAAACTGCACCGATCAATTCAGTGGCTGCTAGCTACATGTGTCTATTTACGTTTATATTTTTATTAATTAAAAATTTGTAAGATTAAAAATAGAGCTACTCAGCCAGATTTCAAGTACTCAGTAGCCCCAAGTGCCTAGTAGCTACTGTACTGGACATTTTTCAGCATAGCAGAAACCTGTTAGCCCCATTCTATCAAGTAGTTCTTGACTGACCAGACCACCCTTGTCTGCTCTTTCAGCAGCTACTGAGAGAAGATGCAGGAGAGAATAATGAAATATAGCAGTCACAAGATTCCTTATCTCTCCCAGGAATAGCAGATACATTACAAGTGCCTCCGTGCTCCCCATGCCTGCCCTTGGCAGACCTCACCACTTAATCACAGCACCATTTCCCACTGAACCAAGGTGGCTCTTGCAACCTTCCTGAGCACTCTGCCCCTGGAAGCTTCTAACGGCAATGGTCAGGGTGGATATTTGAGATACATCATTGAGAATCTGTTGCCAGCACAGTCCCCTCCTTTAGCTGAAGAGGTAATCAAGGTCCAGTGGAGCAAGTGAGTAAGACAATCTACACTAGAATTTAGGCCTTCAGATTTAAAGCAGTAGCGTAGCATGTTGGGATAGGCCAATAAGTTCTAGAATTAATCTGCTGGGGTTCAAATCTCAGATCTACCTTTTAATTTCTGGGTGGTCTTGAACTTAACTGTTTTTGAGGTCTAGTTCCCTCATTTATGAGTTGGGGATTTTAGCAATAATGCTTTGTTCAAAACATTGCTGTGGGCAGTGCATGTGATGATTAGCGTAAAGGTGCCTGGCATACAGTAAGTACCGAATGAATGATAGCTATTACCATTACTGTGTGGCGCAGAGGCCCCATTTATTATTCTGGGCATGTAGAAGAGGAAGCAGAAAATCAAAATGACTGTAGCACACATCAAGGTCACACAGCTAGTTCACTGCGGAGTAGAGGTTTCCACCTAAGTATATTTATACCGAGTCCAGCGCTCTATTACATCATGTTCTCGAAGCAATTCCTGCTTCCTTAGGTACTCTAACATGCCTTTTCACCCTTCCAGTGCAGGGTACTAAAAAATTCATGTATGTGTGTACTTACATGGCCCTCTGACACAGCCAACAGAGATCCTGACAGATAAATTGATTATGAGCCTGTCTTGTTGGGACCTTCTTGTCTGAGTAAGCTCTTGCCACGATTTGGCCCTCGGCTGGTTAGAGATGAACCCTGAGGTCTATATCACAGCTGGCTTTCTCCACAGGTTCCCAGGCCCATGAAAGGAGCAATTTACTATGTAGTATCATGAAACTGATAGTTTGATTTGTAAAAACTGCATTTTATAAACCTAATAACTGTTTCCAGTTTACAAGTAAAGAAAACAGGCTCAGAGAACGTCAGTAGTTTGTCCAAAGACAAACAGCTAAGAGGTGGTGAAATTGGGAGTCAAACCTCAATTGCCAGAAGACGTTAACCCCCGTTAGCCAGCCACTGCTGCAAGCCGCAGAGGGTGGGGATGCATGCCAGAGGAGGGCTGGGCACCGAGCCTTAGCAGGTCCTGGGGGAGGGATGAAGTGGCTGGTCTCAGCAGAAAAGTATCACCAGCTTTTTGAAAACCACCCCCGTAGCTGCAAAAGCAATTCAGCCATCATGCCTGACAGTCTGTTAGTTGAGAATGTCATTTTTAATAAAACCATATTTTAAGCCACTTGTTAATTACCGGCTATTCTAACAGAGGAGCCTAAAGACTTCCTATCTTTGGACTTTGTTATTTTGGCAGGATTTGGGTTCCTTTTGTATTTTTCTGAAAACCTTAACCCAATCTCTACATGCTCGCTGGCATTTCCTTCTGCCTTTCCTCCTTAGCGGCAAGCAGTACAGGAGTAAGGCTATTTAAAGACTTTTCCTCCACTAAGATGAATGGTCGATTTATCTTTTTAAAAAAGGAAACTTTCTCCAAGAAGGTGTTTCGTGAGGATGAGAGCTTTTTAAACCCGAATATCATCAATCATCTTTTTTTTTTTTTTTGGTCCAGAAGGTAGATAATTTGTCCAGAATTCGTATATCCTAACCTAGTTAAATGACAAGGAAGGAAGCCTCTAGCTTGCTCCATCAGCGTGGTTTATACACTCAATCTAAGTGTCATCCCTCCAGCAGTCTGCCTAAAGGTAGTTCTTTCTGTTAGAAGACTGTGGCCATGCGGCAAAACAGCTTAAAGTTCTTAATTAGCAACTGAATTGATCACATTTCATGTCCAACATTTGGATTAGCTGATTTTTTTTTAAAGAAATGTGTCTACTTTTTAAACTGTAGTATATACCAAGTGTGTCTTTCAAACAGGGACCACCCCCTTTACATGTTTACCTTAGCAAACAGCAAACTTGTTCTAACACAGACTGTGGAGGAGACAGGAATCCTGTGAAAGGAATAAGTAGGATTTGCAAATATGAGTCAGCTGGTAGCAAGTTGCAACTGCAGGTCACATTCCAAACCTGGAAGCTATGATATACATAAGATCCGGGCATTTAGAAAGAAGAAAAGAATCTGAAAATAAGGGTTAGGATCTCTCACTATTTATCTCTGCCTCATCACTTGCACTATAGTTATTTTGTTGAAGCACAATCTAAGTTACAGATATAAATCCATTTTCTGCCTGAGAAATGGTTTTCCTCAAGCTGGTGGTGAAGATTACTCTTGCTTTCTGTGGGGCTATGCCAGTGGCTGCTCTGGTGTCTTCAGAATCATTTCAGGACCAGTGCATTCAGGCATTCAGTCCCTGCAGATGAAACCTGTCCCTTCACGTGTTGATGTGCTTCTGTGCAGCTGGGTCTGTCCCAATTCACCACCCCAGCACAAGCAGAGACTATTAATTTTGTAATGAATTACCTTAGGGACACCACAAAGCACACAGACACGCAGACACAGACACACACACACACACATCCCAATAAGAGCACCAGCCAGCTTCCCTCAGGGGTGTGGACACCAGCAGCAGGTTTATTCATTGTCAGTCCTGGTCTTTGAAATGTTGTCCTGGTTAAATCTCAGCAGTGTCATTTTTGGCTATTTTGGCAGTTAGGTGCTGAGAGTAATAGAGACATTCTTGACTTTTTTCTTTCAGTTTTCGTACTCTCTAGTTCTCTGTTGGGTAAAAATGAAACCTAGGCAATGTTTGTGACACACTTAGAATCCTTAGGGAAAAGTGGAAAAAAAAATCAATCCATGATAAACTAACATCATTTCTTATTTCCCAGTAAAATGAAAGCTTAGCTTCTGATGTGATTTTGGGTTAGACCAACTTCCTACGTGCCACAGGCCTTCAACCTTGTATTCTGTTGAACACAGGTCAAGACGGTCTCTTCTCAAAAGATCGCTTCCGGGCAAAGGGACAGAAATAACATCGTGGTTCATCATTTGGGTTCTGATGTTACTTGGGCACAATTTTTAAGTTTGGCTTTCCTGTTCAGTTCTGCCTTTTGCTGGGTTTTCAGCGCACGAAATCCACTTCTGCTAAACACGTGTTGGAAAGCGCTCAGAAACCAGTAGATGGCAGAAGTGCACTGCCTAAAATCAGGAGATGGCATTCCAGCAGCACTCCAGCCTGGCGCTGGCTACTGGCTCTGAGGGGGTAGGGAAGAAGCTGCGCTCCTTATTGACTGATCCACTGACCCCTGTCTCCTCCTCTCCTCCTCTCCTTCTAATTGCAGTCCTGGGTGCTGTTCTCCTCCGGCTTCTCCAGCACTCTGCCAGGATGGTGGACTCCAGCAAGCAGATCTGCAAGATGACAGTGCAGCTTCAGTTTTGGATGGCCTGGAAGTCTTGAACTTTCCCAGCACTGTGGTCCTGGCAGCTTTTTGAAGAAGGTCCTAAATATGCCTGGGACTAGGATTCTTAGCTTCAAGTGGGAATAAGGCAATAGGTAAATAGGCTACTTTTAATAAATAACCTCTGTTCTCTGCCATACATGTCACTCATTCATTTTCTCTTAAATGTGTATTATTTTAAGATTTTATTTATTTATTCATGAGAGACATAGAGAGAGAGAGAGAGGCAGGGACATAAGCAGAGGGAGAAGGAGGCTCCATGCAGGGAGCCCGATGTGGGACTTGGTTCTGGGTCTCCAGGATCCCGCCTTGGGCTGAAGGTGGCGCTAAACCGTTGAGTCACCAGGGCTGCCCTTAAATGTGTATTTAATTCTTACCACGAGGTAGGCATGAGGGTAGAACCATACATTAGACATATTCAAGCAGTGCAAGAAACCTACAACTATGCTATGAAGGACATACAGGCCATTAACAGGCATAAAGACAGGTAATGGTTGTTTCAGTAAGAGTGGATACAGGACACCAACAACACAGATGAGCTTTCTAGTGGGAGTAAAGCCTAAAGGAGATCTCAAGGGCAATTGGGAGCAAGCCAGGCAGAGTCAGGAGAGGAAGATTCAGGCTAGAGTCTACTCTAGAGATAAAAAGAATCTAAGCTGGGAGAGAGTGCTGTCCCCTGGGGACCTGAGAAGTTGATTGAAATCTAGGGTGGAACAGTGATAATGGAAGAGAGGGAGGTGGGTCTTGCACACTATACCAAGGAGTTTCCTTTAGCCTGAATTTACTCTATCACTGAGGAGCCATGAAAGACTATATAAAAGGCAGTGTTCTGATTATGTCTGCTCTTCAGATGGGCCATTCTGGTGGCATTTATAGAATGAATTGGAGGGAGGAAGAAGAGGAGAAGTGAGGATGAGTATTCCTGATAGTCACAATGAGGTTGTGGCAAGGGGATAGAGAGCAGCAAGTGGATGGTTAACGAGTTATTAGGAGGGTAGAAAAGATATTTGGGGACTTTTTCTCTGTGTGGGGTAAGAGAGCAGGAGACTCAAAAATAACCTCTTAGCCTTGATCTGGGGTAACTTTAGAGATTTTTGTTGCCATTAACCAAGTGTAGTACTGGGCAGAAAGTCAATGCTGAACCCCGGTGATGTGCAAAGAACTTTGTCAAAACTAAAGAGCATGAAACTATAATTAGTTAATATTCATTTATCCATTCATTCATTTAAACAACATTCATGGGTCATCTAGTTTACATGAGGCAATATGCTGGGTCTTGTGTACAATACCAGTATGAACAAAAATGATACTTTCTAATCTTTAATGTGTTTAGAGAACACTTGTTTCTTCTTACTATTTTCCTATTGTGTTTACTGCTTCAGTTACACATTTGGATTGCATTTGGATTGTATTGTATTATACATGTTGTATTATTTCTCAAAATTATTTTTATGTAAGCCTCCTCACTTTATCTAGAATAAAAGCTGCTTAGGGGCAAGTCAGCAACCAAAACTCTGATGGTTTCACAAAAAAAGCATTTTGAAAATTCTTGTCAAATGAAATAAAATATAGCTATAATTCCTAAAGCTATTTTGACACATTGTTTGGAACTCTCCTGCCGTTCGTATTATCATGAGAATTGGAAAAAGAAAGAAAGAGAATAAGGTTGAATTTCCTCTCAACTTCCTTTTTTCTGGTGACATTCTCATAACACTACAAACAAACATAGCAAATAAGTGGAACAAAGACAGGTGAATAACTAGATTCTGTAATGGGAGAATTGAATAGATCATTGATAGTATCCCTAATATCTAGGAGACTTTACTGTAAAGACACATACAACAATGATGCACCGTTTGCAGGATCGGGCTTGGAGATATTTTTATTCTTCCAGTTAGACAAGCCTTTGTGTCCTTACAAAAGATATACTGAGCTCCTATGTGTCAGCAGTGATGATACAAGGTTTAACACAATAGGCACAGTCCTCCTTCTCAGGATGCTTAAGACGTAGTGAGGACAACAGACCTTAGACAAGCAAACACAAGTATATTGTAGTCCCACAATAATAAGAACCTGTGTTAATCCACCAAGATTTGGCTCCCTTGTGACAGCACATTTGTGGAGGAAATGTACGGTTACACTTATGAGACAGGGAAAAACTAACTGGGTCATGAGGACCTAAATCCATTGCTTTGGTCATCATTACAGAGCTAGAACACAGCTGTACTCATGGTCCAATGAAATAAGCACCTAATGACAAGAGACAGAGAGTTTCCTAAGTCCTTAGAAAGAGCATCTGCACCAGAGGTAGCAAACCCACTAGGCTTTATTTTATGTAAGAGGTCAAATTGATTGGAAGTAGTTTCCCGATGTGCCATGCTGAGCAAGATTTAGTGGGGAAGAGCGATTGTTTTCAAATAAGCAATTATGTAGGAAGGGAGGGTAGTGACACATGGCACATATTAGTGCATCCTTCATTACACTATGGCTTAGTCAATACTACCGACATATTTTAAAGAAAGCAAGCACAGAGGAGTTGAAATGTACTACCTAGAAACACAGGGATTAGAGAAGGAGCCTAGGGTAGGAATTGTTCATTTCTGAATCTGAGAGACTCTGACATTCAGGTCTCTAAGCAGGTGAATGCTGTCAAGGGTCAGTCATGTTTGATCATGTTGCATCGTGGCATCAAGACACTTGAGAATCTCCTTTTCATTTTCAAATCCTATGTTCGGGAGGGCTTTTTATTCTGCTGCCGAGCTCACTAGTACCAGGAAGAAAGATAGTTGGTAAGAAGTTTGGGTTGTTTTTTTTTTTTTTTTTTGACAAATGTGTACTGAAACTTTATTCATAACCATCAAAGGCAGAAAACAATTCAAATTTCCAACAACTAGTTAAAGAATTAACATAATTTGGTTTATCCATATATTACAATGCCTTTCAGCAATAAAAAGGAACATACTACTGATACTTGCCGCAACATGGCTGAATCTCAGCTCAGTTAGAGGTGAAAGAAGATAGACACGAAAGATTCCATGTACATGACATTCTGGAAAAGGCGAAACTGTAGAAACAGGGAACAGATCAGTGGTTGCCGGGGCCAGGGGTTGGAAGGGAGGAATTGACTGTACAAATGGCATGAATGAAATTTGGGGGCTGATAGGAACATTCTAGATTTTGTGTGTGGTGGTGGTGATGATGTGACTAAACATATTTATCAAAACTCATAAAACCATATCCTTAAAATTGGTGAATATTATTTCACGTAAAATTTGTCTCAATAAATCCGACTTTTTTTCCCCCAAAACAAAAATTTGAAAAATCATTCTGAGGTACATTCCCTCTATATGCACTTTGTTGGGAGTTTTTATCGTAAATGGTAAGATGTTTGGGATCATTTGGGAAAGCATTAAAATCTGGTTTTTGGAATTATAAGTCCCAAGGTTAGGCCCTTGGTTATGGTAAATCCATCCTAACATCATGCCCTCCTAAGGTTTCTTGTTTGTCAAACTAGCCTGTCCACATGCACTGCCTGGAAAGTGCCTTCATTTGGACTTTAGTGAAACCCACATGAAATTTTATCAGTTAGCCAAGTAACCTAATTTGTGAAACTTATGTGCAGAAAACTGATAACAAATTATTCAAGAAACTCACACTTCTATGTTTTGATGAATAGAAGCTTTAAAAATAAATGTGGCAATTAAAATATATATGAGTTCAATTTCAGTGATTTTTGGCAAGAAGCTACTACTTACTTTCTTTTCTCACTGGCATCTTCCCCTGGTCTACTTGCAAATTCTGCAAAAATCTTTGTTCTTGAATGTATTTAAATGCAAATTCCAAGTTTACCCACACATTCTGTTAATGATGTGAGAGTTCTAATGCATTTTATTTCTCACTTAAAAGATGAAGCAAAATGTAAATTTGAAGAACATGGGAGGACTTTTCTTTCTGCCTTTTTAAAAATGCCTCCAAGTGCCATCCTTCAGGCTGAAAAACACGGAAAAGAAACGCCTAGTAACAATGCTGCTTGGCCTTGGCAGTTGGCATTGTATTTCTTGCAAATGAATATCTCAGCATTGAGTCACAGGAACTATTTGCCACATAAAAGTGCAAGTAAAGTAACTTCCTCCAAGGGAAAGAAAGACTTGAAGACATTAGAGACTCAATAAAACACTGATGTTCCAACGGCTCAGCAATTGGAGAAGTTCATTTGGAAGTAGTGCTAGAATGGAAAGGAAAGGAAGAGAAAAGCAGTTGGGAGGAGGAGGTTGAAGGCAGAGGCAGAGAAGAAAGAGTCATAATCTGAACTTCAGCTGTGACAGGGTAGTGATTGGGTCAGGCATCATGGAATATTTGACAGATGAAGATCTAAACTTTAAGCATCAGGCTAAGAGATTAAATCAAAGGGTTAAGATTCAAAGCCCAAGCCAGGCTATTCACATGCAACATAAAGCTTCTTCCAGAGCAAGTCACCAGATTAAGTGATTGATTGCTTAGTAGCCACACATTTCTTCCATCCAAATACGCAAGCAATGAAACTTTGCCACTTTTCCCATCAAGAGGCGGAGTCAAAGCCCCTCTCACATCGACTCTGGGTTTGGCTGTGTAACGTGCTTTGGCAAATGGGACTTCACATAAGAAGTTCGAAAAGGTTTGTGCAATGGGGCTGGCCCTTGGGAATACTACTTTGAGACCTGGTATATCTAGTAAAATGAAAGGCTGTATTATTTTCCTATTGCTGCTGTGACAAATTACCACAAATTCAATGGCTTAAAACAACACAAATCTATTATCTTAGAGTTCTCAAGGTCAGAAATTTAAAATGGGTCAGCAGGGCTGGGTTCCTTTTGGAGGTTCTAGGGCAAAAGTCCATCTCCTTGCCTTTTCCAGCCTCTAGAAGCCACCTGTATTCCTTGGCTGGTTGCTCCTTTTTTACATTGCTCTGACCACTGCTTCTGTTGTCACCCCTCCTTCTCTAACTTTGACCCTCCTGCCTCCCTTAGTACTCTTGTGATCAGACTGGGTCTACCTGCATAATCTGATAATCTTCCTAATAAAAATCTTTAACTTAATCACATTTGTAACTTCCCTTTGGTCATGTAAGGTAACATATTCAAGTTCACATAACTTGAGGACTTGAACATAAATACCTTTTGAGGACCATTTCTCTGTCTACCACAAAGGCCAAATGCAAGAGAACCAAGAAGCACCAACCCATAGCCAACACAAAGGTACCAACCAGAAGTGTGAGTGAGGCCATCTTGATTCTTCTATCCCAGGCAAGCTTGTCAGTGAACCCAGCTGAGACCAGCAAAAGAAACACCAACCATTCCACAGAATTATAAGGAACAATGGATCATTGATTTTTTAACTCCTTAAGATTTTGAGTAATGAGCCATGCAACCCTCAAACTCTAATTTAAATAACTTATGTTAATACTAATTCAACTTTCTGGAATCGGGAAATTTTACATCTTTATTGCCAAAAGTGAGGTTTTGCAGAGGGGATATAGTTTTATGATTTCCACAAATAGTTCTTCTCCTCTTGGTATGAGAACTTATACCTTTTTTATGTAGTACCACACCCATTTTCCAATCTACCTCTAAATATCATATTCTTTTTAGAATGTTTAAGAAGTGGAGAAGACTTTTAAATTCAGCATTCTCATTGATTCTCTAATAAATATCTGATTATTTCCCTTAATCTTTACAGCTTTTTTCTTGATATAATCGAAAATGCTGGTGGATCCCTGAGTGGCTCAGCGGTTTAGTAGTGCCTGCCTTTGGCCCAGGGCATGATCCTGGAGACCCGAGATGGAGTCCCACATCTGGCTCCCTGCGTGGAACCTGCTTCTCCCTTTACTTGTGTCTCTGCCTCTCTCTCTCTCTCTCTCTCTCTCTCTTTCTGTGCCTCTCATGAATAAGTAAATAAAATCTTTTTTTTTTTTTTTAAAGAAAAGAAAATGCTAAGAGTTATTTGTGGCCATTATCAGTACCATTGGAAATTGTCCCAATTTTTCATTTTCTGAAACCACAAATGCTTGAAAATATTCCCTTATCATAACTCTTGAACTCATAGAAGTCTGTACTATAGTATCCTTGGTGTTTTTATATTCCTAAGACATTTATGGACTCCTCTGTTCCAATTAGATCATCATCTATCATCTGAAATTTGTTAAGCACTAATCTCTGGATTGGGCTCTGTGGAGTGCCATACAAATCAAGTTAAAAAGACAGAGCCACAGTTCTCCAAGAAGTTCCATAAAATTTAATTCATCAGGCTCCTTGGGGGAACATTAAAAGGTATCTTTGGTCCTTCATTAACTCAAATGTGAAATGCTTGATTTGCAATCAAGTTCCTGACTTTGAAGATTACTATTTGCTTTCTAGGTCATCTCCTTTTTGGAAATTTACCTTGAGTGTCAATCCCATCAACTGGAAAAGTGGGCAAAGTTGTGATAGATCACTCTTAATTACATTTTCCACTGTACAGTGTTGGGTGATAAACAAAAAGATGAGTATATGTTCTATTTTCCAAAGCTTCTTTGATGATGACTGATGAATTCTTTTAACTTTGTATCATATCTCCTCCCTTATCTGAGGTTTCTCCCACTGTCACCATGTGGCTGTCTTAAAATATGCCTACAAATTATCTGAAATTATTCGCACTGAGAGATGGGTTCCCTCTTCTCCCTTATATCTAAGCTGGCCTTAGTAACTTGCTTGTGAAGAGTAGAATACAGAAGTGAAGTTGTATACCTTTTGAGAAGTGATGTTGCATATTTCTGAAAAGCCTTGCAGCTCCTGCCTGGTTGACTCAGGACATTGTTCTGGGGGAAGCCAGCCACCATGTGAGAACATCTGAGACTACCAAACTGGCTGGATTGTGTGTAGATAATCTAGCCCACAACTCCAGGTGAGTTTTCAGTGACTTTAGCACCAACTGCCACCCATGTGAATGCATCTTCTTGGAGGACCTACACAGTTGACCTTCAGCTGACTGCAGCTCCAGCCTCTATTTGACATAACTGCATGAGGCACTCCAAGTGCCATCTACACAAATAAGCCCTTCTCAAGTTCTTGACTGCAGCATTATGAGCAAAATAACATGATTGTTGTTTTATGCCACTACATTAGAGGTGTAATTTGTTATGCAGCAGTAGTAACTAGGCTAGTCTTAAAAAGCAAAGCTTGTGAAGGTGTCGACTTCCCTATCCAAGATGGCCTCAGGAGGAAACATGTAACTCACGTTTCAGGTTCAGGAACCTGTTCTCTGAGGGAGGCAGCTTGTTGAAAAGAGGCACTGAAACTGGGTATTTGGAATTTAGTGTTCTAGACCATGTATTGCTACCAATTGCTATGTGAGCTTGGTCAGATCATTATCTCTGCAGCACCTTGTTTTCTCATCTGTAAAATAGAAAATTGGAACCAAATAATATGTATGTTTCCTTCCTTCTATGCTTTAAAACCTTATAATTCTAATGACTTTGGAGAGTGTTGAGATAGACAAATCTATAAAATGAATTGATATGTAATATCTTCTCGAAGAAAGCAGCCAATTTCCAAGTAGACTGGTTCACCTATAAATTTGTAGGAAGTTCTCTCCAAAAGTATTGAAGGGCTTGATTCTAGGTTTAAAAAATGATGATGTTATTGTAAAAGATTTTTATTGAACTGAAAACAGTGAGCTTTTAAAAGAGGACAATAATTAGAAAAAGCTTTCCCAATTCTACTGTTATTAACTTAAAAGAGGTGCTACATGTTATTTGAAATCACTTCAGTGTAACATTTACTTAAATTATCATAGGAAACATATTTATTCTTTTTCTTATAAAATATTCGAGCTCTCCAAATTTTAGATTATTTCTGTTTTCTTTGGGGAATGATCTTCTCATTAGGAATTGAGATAACTTGAATGTGTGAATGGTGGTTCACACCCTCACTCAGGGGGTGTAGGAGAAGGCAGCCTTTTAATTTTCTATAGTAGATGTTTCTATAATATTTATAACTATGCTGTAACAAGTAGGCATTATTTTTGTAATAAACACAGTAAAGATTTGAGTATATATTCTTCAGTTAAAGAGGCAAAATGAAGATGATCTTTCATGATTTCATTCATTCTTATAACTGCATGCTACTTCACATGTAATGGAAGGCTTCCCCCCCCCCCCCACTTTACTGTATTATTGTTAAGGGAATACAGAAGAGGAGATCATTAATTTTGAGTGGAAGAATCAGACAAGTCTTGTAAAGGAGGGTGACATATGAGTTTGGCTAATAAATGACAGAACCAGGATTTTAACCCAGTCTACCACAATCCTAAATTCAAGCTCTTAGCCCTGTACTCTACTCTCTCCCTAAGCCCCTACTCTTAGATCTACTGTCTGGGCTTATCTGCAGTTTACAGCTAGTTTCATTCCTGGGTCCCTATGGCAGGTAGGACTGTACTACTAATAATATTTAATACTGACAGTAAAACTAATACCTAATACTAATTAAACATTCTCTAGAAGCCAGGTCCTTTATTAATATGGAAATCATATAATTTAATATCCAAATAGGGCCACCTTTTAAAAAACAATCTTGTTGGGATATAATCGACATACATATTTAAAGTACAGAATGTGGGAACCCTGGGTGGTGCAGCAGTTTAGCGCCTGCCTTTAGCCCAAGGCGCGATCCTGGAGACCAGGGATCGAATCCCACGTCGGGCTCCCGGTGCATGGAGCCTGCTTCTCCCTCTGCCTGTGTCTCTGCCTCTCTCTCTCTCTCTGTGTGACTATCATAAATAAATAAAAATTAAAAAAAAATAAAGTACAGAATGTAATGAATTTTGACCTATGTATTCGCTCTTGATGCCATAACCATAATCAAAGTAGTGGACATTTCTATTACCACTGAAAGTTTCCTCCTGCTTTTCTATGATCCCTACTGACCACTCACCTTTATCCCCTGATAACCCTTGATCTACTTTCTGGCACTATGAGTTTTATATAGATGGAATTGTACTGTGCAAACTCTTTTTTGGCTGGGGGAAGGGGGATGTCTGGCTTTATGTGTTCCTTCCAAGTTGTTGTGTGTACCAATATTTAATTCCTTTATGTTGCTTGATAGTAGTCCATTGTATGAGTATGCCAGAGTTAATTCATCCATTTACCTGCTGATGGGCTTTTGAATTGTCAGTTCTTGAAAACTGCCAATAAAGCTGCTATGAACACTCATGTAAAAAAAGTTACTTGGAATTTTATAGGTAGAGAAGACTAGATCCTTTTTAGCTCCCTGCATCCAACATGTCGATCTCCCTTTGGGTCTTAGCATTTTTCATGTCTAGATCTCTCTTCTCTAAAGGCCTCATCTCTGCCTGCAGCACCCCCCCTCACCCCATCATCTGGCAATCTCCATTTCACCCTTCAGGTCTCTGCATAGACCTCATTTCCTACTAGTATCACCTCCCTGATTATCATCAGTAGTTGGGTAACACCCCTGCCTATGTTCTTGCATAGTTATACTTTATATCTGTATTTCCTCCATTATAGGACTTATCACTGGGTATTGCAACTGGTACTTTACATATCAAAGTTCTTTTCCAGAATTTACAATGATTGGCTAAATATATTTAAATGATTAACTGACTGAATGAATGAAAAGTAAAGAGTAGGATCAAAGATAAGCACAGAAAAGAATTAAGATTCTTCTATAATTAGATTATGGTGATGGTTACACAATTCTGTGAATGTAAAGTCATTGAATTGTACACATTAAATGAATGAATTATACACGAACTATATCCCAATAAAGCTGTTTATAAGAAGGAAATTGAGAAATAGTAAGTCATTCTGATGGAAGAAAATATTACACTAAGGATTATCCAAAAAATGAGTCTGGAAGTAATTCTTACCATTTCAGAATCAACTCTAAGTGTTTTTGGAAGATTGAATCATCAGAATGATCAAACTCAACTTACCCTCAAGTTTCTTATCCCAATATTGTCTCCTTACTTGATTCATTTACTTACTGACTTATTCATTTTTGCCAGCAATCTTCAGAGTATGTTAAGATTAGGTTTCTAACTGCTTTTGTGTAACTTTCCCGCTGTGAATAGCAATCTAATCTAGAATGGATAGCATAATAAACTAGGAGCAAAGAGGAAATCATTCCATACTTGGAACCATAGCTCTCCAGGAGACCTGATACAAATCAGAACCCCTATTTTCTGCGTCACGAAGGATGAGTGAGGATTTACCTCAATGATAAAATTGAGAAGGGCATTTGAAACAAAGGTATAATCTGCAAAAAAAAAAAAAATGCAGAAAGGCATTATTAGTCATCAAGATCATCATTGCAGGACTTGTCCTGTGGTGTGAAGCTACAGGATATAGGGTCAGGAATAGAGAGCTGGGTTAGTGTAAAATCTCTTTGTCCTGGAAAGAACTTTGGATTTCATCCTATGGTCAAGGGATTGCCAACATTTTTAATAATTAGGCTTTTAAGAAGGAACAAAGGACCAAAGGGTGATTTTTAGAATAAATGTGACAATAGCCATGAAAGCATTTTTGAACCCTTATGATTAGAATGCAGGATAAATCAAAATATTTTACTTGACTAATTTGACTGTAGTATTAAGTTAGCCTCTCATTTGAATTCCAGCTTTCTTATACCCATCTCTGTTTCCCTACCCATCCTTCCCTAAAAGTCTCTGGTTCCCAGCATAGCTTTTTTTTTTTTTTTTCTTTTTTTAAGATTTATTTATTTATTTGAGAGAGAGCAAGAGAGTGAGCACTCAAGCATGCAGACGCACATGAGTGGGGAGAGGGGCAAAGGAAGAGGGAGAGAATCTCAAGCAGAGCCAAGCAGAGTCACCACTGAGCCCAGAGCCTGACTCAAGGATAGATCCCACAACCCTGAGACCATGATCTGACCTGTGATCATGACTTGACCCAAAATCAAGAGTTGGAAGCTCAACCAGATAGAGCCACTGAAGCACCCCTCTCAGCATAGCTTTGAATGCATGCTCTTCTTAAGTGTTCTCAGGAGGTCTGATTTCATGTGTTTAGGATCAAGAAGGGATATGTATTCTTGGCTCTTCTCCTTTTGAGGGCTTTTTTTTAGCATTGCAGAAATTCCTTCCTGAAATGAAGTTTATCCTAAACAATCTTTCTTGAAGAGAACAATGTTTTGACTACCCTAATTTTTATCTATTTAAGCCA
The DNA here is from genome assembly GCF_003254725.2 of Canis lupus dingo. NCBI lineage: Eukaryota > Metazoa > Chordata > Mammalia > Carnivora > Canidae > Canis > Canis lupus. The sequence continues at coordinate 16,917,114 of NC_064255.1, read as the reverse complement.
GCTTGATTTTGCAATTACTTCTTGATTTCAACACTGTTAGAGATAACAAATATGTTTGATGAGACAGTATTTTGCATGTATATTTCTGTGTGTTGTATGTATGCTCATGCATGGAGGGTTGTATTCATTTTTTATTTCTGCATGACAAATTACCACAAACTTAATGGCTTAAAACAACACCTCTTTATTAGCTCACAATTGTGAAAGTCAGAAATCCAGGCAAGCTTAGCTGGTTCTCTACTTAGGATCTTATCAGACTGAATTCAAAGTATTCATATGGGTTAGGTTCTTATCTAATGGCCCACTTCCAAATTCATTCAGATTGTTGGCAGAATTCAGAACAAGGACATTCTCTTACATAACCACAGTGTAATTATCAAAATTAGGAAATTCAATTTTGATCAAAATACTATTACATCATCTATAGTAATATTCAATTTATATCATTTCTTTTTTTTTAATTTTTTTTAATTTTTTTAATTTATATCATTTCTATCAGTAGATCTATCATAGCTCTTTTCTTCTGATGTCCAATATCCTATACAGATCATCCATTGCATTTAGTTGTCATGGCCCTTTAAATTCCTTTAATCTGGGGCACCTGGGGGGCTCAATCAGTTAAGTGCCTGCTTTTGGTTTAGGTCAAGATCCCAGGGTCCTGGGATTGAGTCCCCCAAACAGCTCTCTGCTCAGTGGGGAGTCTGCTTTTCCCTCCACCCTTCCCCACTGCTCATGATCTCTCTCTCTCTCTCTCTCATAAATAAATAAAATCTTTAAAAAAAATTCCTTTAATCTGGAGTATTTCCTCAGCCTTTCTTGACACTGATATCATTTAAAGACAAGCTATTTTTATGAAATGTTCTTTGATTTTAAGTTTTCAATTTTTTTCTTAATTAAATTCAAGGTAAGTATTTTGGCAGGAATACTAGACATGCAATGTTCTGTCCTCCTTGATGAATCATTTTAGGAGTCATATGATGTCAATTTGTCCCAGTGTTGGTGATATTAGCCTTGATCATTTGGCTACAGTGGTGTCTCCTAGGTTTCTACACTGCAGAATTTCTCTGTTCCCTTTGTAAATACTTTGTGGAGAATTACTTTGATCTATGTAAATATCTGTTCCTTGTCAAACTAATTTTAGCATCCAGTGATGATTTTTTAAGTTTCTGTCATTTTCTCTATATTTATTAGTTGGCATTCTACTGTAAAGAAAACGGATTCATTTATTTATATTAATATGAAATCATAGATTCTTATATTACTCAATGTACTATAAATACTTTATATGCTCATTTATATTGAGGCTCAGTTTCACCCAGACTTGGCCAAGGGGATTCTTTCAAGCTCATTTCCATGTCCTCTTGTTGATACATCCTCATCATCTTTGATTGCTTCTTTTCAGTGCAAGGACATTTTCAGAATTATTTTATATTTGAACCCCAGAATCAATCTCTTCTCCAAGGAGACCTACTGCTTTCTAGAATAGAATGTAATTTAGAAACCAGTCAATCACTAGGTATGTTTATTGCTTCTGGTGTGTTATTACTTTTGTGACTTCTCAGCACACACACACACACACACACACACACACACACATTTCTTTGTTTCAACGAATTTGAATATTAGTTCAGTAGTTTTGCTTGTTTAATTATAGAAAATAGGTGGGTATTGGTTTTCTACTTTATAGATGGGAGAAATAATCAGCAGGAGTAGAAACACTATTTTTTGTATGTGCTTAGTACTAAACAGTACCAAATCAGTATTAATCTGTTTTTTAATGGACACTTTTTTAGAAGTTTTATTTAAGATTTTATTTATTTATTTGGAAGAGAAGAGAGAGCACACAAATGAAAGAAGCGGTAGAAGGAAAGGGAGAAGCAGGCTCCCAGCTAGCAGAGAGCCCAACATGAGGCTCGACCGCAGGACCCTGGGATCATAATCTGAGCCAAAGGCAGATGCTTAACTGCCTGAGCCATCCAGGTACCCCAAGAACAGTTTTAGATTTACAGAAAAATTGAGAAGATTTTTCTTAAGCTTCATTTCTATTTTTCCCTATTATTAACAACCTTTGTAACTGTGATATGTTATGATTAATGAACAAATATAGATACATTATTATTAATTAAAAGTTGAAGTTTATACAGATTTCCTTTACCTAATGTTCTTTTTATGTTTTAAGATACCATATTACATTTAGATGTCATATCTTTTTAGGCTCCTCTTGACTGTGATAATTTTTTAACTTTCCTTATTTTTTATGATCTTGATAGTTTTGAGGAATATTGGTCAGGTATTTTTTTTTAATTTTTATTTATTTATGATAGTCACAGAGAGAGAAAGAGAGAGAGGCAGAGACATAGGCAGAGGGAGAAGCAGGCTCCATGCACCGGGAGCCCGATGTGGGATTCGATCCCGGGTCTCCAGGATTGTGCCCTGGGCCAAAGGCAGGCGCCAAACCGCTGCGCCACCCAGGCATCCTGGTCAGTTATTTTATAGGATTCTCTTCGGTTGGGATTGGTCTAATGTTTTTCTTACAAATAGACTGGAATTGTATGTTTTCTGAGGAAGACCACAGAGATAAAAGGACATCTTCATCATGTCATTTGAAGGGTATATACTGGCAATATAATTTTCCCTGCTGACATTAGCCTTGGTCACATTGCAGGAGTATTTATCAGGTTTGTCCACAGTAAGGTTATGTCCCCTCCTATCCTTTCTATACTGTACTCTTTGGAAGGAAGTCACTACCCAAAGCTCACAGTGCTTTCTCTCCAGTGTAAGGTATCTACATAATTTATTTGGAATTCTTTCATGGGAGATTTGTTTTTTCTCCCTCATTTACTTATGTGTTCATTTATATCAGTATGGCTTCAATGATATTTATTTTGTACTCCAGGTTATCATCCAATACTACTTTATTTATCTTGCTGCTCAGATTGTTCTAGTTTGTCCACTGGGAGCTCTTTCAGTTGGCTTCTCTGTCCCTTTGTTGTACTCTTATTAATGTGGTTTTTGTCTGTTTTTTTTGGGGGGGGGGAGCACTTCCTTATTTTCTGGCCCTACCAGATGCTCCAAGCTCATTTGGTATATTTACTCTTCTATAGACTTGCTTTCCATAATAATTTTTGTTAGTTATTTTGAAGCTATATAATGTGTAGATTTGAGCCAATGAGTAATATATAATGGGGAATGGAAGCCAGGTATTCTATACAAGGTGCCCTGTGGGCTTGGATTAAAATTTAACATTTCAATATACACTCATGGTTTTAAATTTAGGGATATCACTGGCAATGCACCTTATCTCAGAGTCTGTTTTATTTAACATTTAAATGACTATTCCAGATTTCTAATGCTTATTGTTCACCTGCTAATCTTTTCCTATCCTTTTAGCTTCAAATTTCTTTTGTCTTTATGTCTGAAGCAGATTTCTTATAGATGGGAATAATTAGATCTTTTTACTGGAAGATCTCCTCCCTTAAGTTGAAGTATTTGGTCCATTTATATTTTATATAATTATTAGACCCCATGCAGTCTTTATTCCACCTCCCACCACCATCCCGTACAGCTTTATCTTCTCAGGCATCCTGCCCTACAAATTCCAACCACTTCAGAAATTGGCAATTCCAATATCTGATTCCTTAACATAGTAAAACTCCTACCCCACATGAACTTCTTCTCTCTGTTTTACAGCAGGGAGAATGTCTTGGATGATCATGGTATAGCTCTGATCCCTATATTGTGTATTTCCCTTCTCACAAGGATTGTGATACCGTGCTGTTTATTATTCAATATCTAAGACTTGCTTCACATGTTTATCTATTTTTATTTGTTATTGATTTTTATTTTTTTATTTATAGCAGTTTTGTGGCATATGAGTGGTTTATGTGTGGTGTCTGTTATGGGTGGTGTATGTGTTGAGTGTGCATTGTTCCAGTGTTATGTGTTTGTGTGGAGTATTGTGGTGTTGGTATTTGTGTGGTGTCTGTGTAATGCATAGGTAGTGTGTATTTATAGCAATTTTTGTTGTGAACACGAGTCTAGTACAGCTGCTCTATTATGCCTAGAAGGAGAGCTATCCCCCCAAATTCACTTTTTAAATGAAACACATCAATAAAAATACCATAGACCATAATACAGTCAGTTATTCTGACTACCTTAATACATAGCTAGTATTTTCTTCTTTTAAAAAAAATTTCCAGCTTTTTGAGGTATGATTAACAAATAAACATGTATATGTTTAAGGCATACAGCATGATGTTTTGATATACGTGTACATTGTGAAATGATTTCTCCAATCAAGCTAGTTATAAAGGTTATGCTTTGTAGATACATCGCAAATAACTTTCTACCACTGAATTACCTGATTATCTTTAATAAGGTCTTTTCCTGTTTCAGATAACTAAAATTCTGGCCAAAGACAGAAAAACAAAAAAGATGTGTGGTATGACAGGACATGGATATTGTACAGGAACACAGAATTTACATGATCATGGTACTTTGCTTTTTCCAAGACCTTCCGCATATATCTCTGTCAGGATTCTGTTGGTTACAAGTTTTAGAAACCTAACTCAATGTGAATTAAGCATAAAGGAGAATTTATTGGCCTTTGTAACCTACATCCCAGCATATCTGGCTTTGGTTATACTATTGGGAACCTGTCTCTCTCCATTTCTCCTCTCTCCTTTCTCCTTTCTCCCCTGTGCTGGTTTTGTTGGCTAACAGTTTGACAGTAGTAGCCCCTGGCTGACATTCTATCAGTTTAACAAGTTCAGCAAAAGGGAGCTCTTTGGTCAGTCAACAAATAGTTATTGAGTCTAATTTGTATGGAATACAGGATATGTACAATGGTGACCTAGTTAATTAATCAAAGAACATATGTTCTGGGGATGCCTGGGTGACTCAGCAGTTGAGTGTCTGCCTTTGGCTGAGGGTGTGATCTCAGAGTCTCCGGGATCGAGTCCCACACTGGGCTCCTTGCATAGAGCCTGCTTCTCCCTCTGCCTATGTTTCTGCCTCTCCCTCTCTGTGTCTCTCATGAATAAATAAAATCTTTTTTTTTAATAAAAAAATCTTAAAAAAAGTAAAAGAACGTATGTTCTGGTGATAAAAGAGAGAAAATAAAGAAGTAAATAAATAAGGTAATTCGGGCCTCAGCAATTAATATGCAAAAAAGAATACAGAGAATGTATATAATAAAGTGGCAGAAAGTAAATATGATGGCTACTTCATTCTACCATCCTCAAAGTCCTACCTTTTAAGAGGCATTTGACTTAAGACATGCGTTATGATGGGGAAAAAAGGGGTACCCATGTATCATCTAGGGAGAGGCTATTGCAAGGGTAAAGAAGAGCAGGTGCACAGCTCTGAGACGGGCATCAGCACAGCCATGTTTGAGGTACAGATGAAGTGAATGTGAAGAGATATCAGGTGATGATGTAAATGAAGTAGACAGGAATTAGATCACAATTACTTTATGGGTCAGGTAAATTTGGATTTAATCTTGTTTACAAGGAAAATTATAAGAGGACAGCCAAGAAGTATATGATCTTCCGGAATGGCCATCCTGGAAACTATGTGGAGGACTTTCCAGCAACAAACAAGGGTGGAGAGCTTTAGTCTGGCTCAAGGGATATGCCATCTCTAAATCAATCTCCATGGCCAGCATAATGCAGTGTTTTGATGGGTCCATTGCAAGCTGTCCCAGCTCTTGGGGGCAGATGGTAAGGTCAATGCCATCTGAGCAACATGAACCAAAAGGAAGGATAAGGGCAACTCTCTCACACTGAGGGGTTGTTTACAGAAGAAGAGTATATGGACGCTGGGTAGAAACAACAAAAACAAATGTCCACTCCACCAGTGCAACATGAGTGAAGAGTTGTTGCCAGTATTGAGAAAGTTCTGGAGCTCTGTTGTGTTCTGGGAGCCATAGCTCCTATTGTCAAAAGAGTTTTCCTCACTAGTTTGAGGGGTAAGATCTAAACACCGGGCAAGAGTCTGAACTCTGAACAAGGTCATTTGGGCCCTAAAATCGTGCAAATAAAAAATTTCCCACTAAATAAAACGAAGATAGGTTTCTAATATTATATTTTTGTAAACTATGGTCAAAGATGACAGAGGAGACCACATTTAGTGAAAACTTTGTTTCATAATATGGTGAGGAGAGGTTGAGAATCCTTAGATTTCTCCAGCAGAAATATTCTTTATGGGAAACTCAAATGTGTCTCAGCCTCTAAGGATTCAGTTCTTGAGTTACTTTGAGGAACTCCAATATTATAAATCACTAGTATTCCCTGATAGTCACCTGAGAATTCTGAGGGAAATAAACTGAAATACTGGCACCGCTAGTAAGGATGCAGCATGTCCTCTATAAACAGCAATTCTTCTCATAGGTTGGAGGAAAAATTGCTTATGCTGCACCATCAGGGAAAAATGGGAGAGATGAGAGGAGATTCCAGAAATTACAGATCATTGACTCGCATCTTATCATCTCAGTTCCAGGGAGTGTGATTGAGGGTTTAATTAAGTTTGGATAGTTGGAAAAAGTATAACCAGAAAGAGTTTCACTCACAAAATTTCCATATAGCATTTGGATTTGTATAATAGAAACTGTCTTAAGGGAAAACCTGGCTTAGAACTTTTATAAAACTACTCATATAAAAGAATGCCTGGCTTCTTTTATGCAGTCTGTGCTGCTGTGGCTAAGCTCAGAGCATAGATAATTCTGAACACTTTTTTTCTTAATAAATAAAGTGGGATGACAGTGATTTTGGTTGTTATATCTGCTAAAGCTCCTTGTCTAATTTTAGCTTGCATTTTCTGATGGTCAAAACAGGTAGTCATCATTTTTATCCACAAGCATTTATTGAGTACTGATCTGTGCCTAGGACTATGTTAGAGGCAGAGGCACAAAGAAATATGCTCTTTATTTTTAAGAAATTTGGTGACAAAACCATGGCAGCATGCACAATGGTCCTGAGAGGCTCTCTCAGGAGAGGAGGAGAGGAGAACTTGAGCATTGATAATTGCGCAGGCTGTCATTGGGAAGCTGGGGATTAATTTAGTCTTAAAGAAACAAGCAATCCTCTGATCTAAGAATAAGAGATAGGTAGGTGACTGGTGCTGTGTCATCCTTAATTTTCTTTAGTTTCTACAATGCTCCTCCTGGAATAGCTTTTTTATTGGGGCAATTTTAAATGCTCCTTACATGTGCTCATGATGTCCTACTTTATATAAACTAGCCCAGGCCTCTCTAAAGCAGATTATATTCCGCTTCCTATTACACATCTCCATCATAAAAATCTTAATTGTACAGGTATTATGGAAAACAATGTGGAGGTTCTCCAAAAAATTAAAAATAGAACTACCATATAACCTAGTGATCTCTCTTGTGAGTATACATCCAAAAGAAATTAGTACCTCAAAGACGTATCTGCACTCACATTATTCACAACAGCCAAAATATGGAAATAATCTAAGTGTTTATCAGTAGATAAATGGATAAATTATATATATCTCCTGCCTATAAATCCTATAGGACATCCTGCCATTTAAAACAACGTAGATGAACTTGGAGGATATTATGCTAAGTGGAATAAACCAGAAACAGAAAAAGCTCTATAATCTCATTTACATGTAGAATCTAAAAAAGGTTGAGTTCATAGAAACAGAGAGTAGAATGGTGGTTGCCAGAGGAGAGGAAGTAAGGGAGATGGGGAGAGGTTAGTCAAAGGGTACAAAGTTGCAGTTATATGGGATGAATAAGTTCTAGAGATCTAATGTACAGCATGGTGACTACAGTTAATAATATTGCATTGTACACTGGAAATTTGTCAAGAGAGTAGATCTCAGGTCCTCTCAACACACACATGTAACGAAGTGAGGACTAGAAAGAACAAATACATAAAAAATAATATTCAAAAATTAAAGTCAAGGTGGACCCAGTAATCTTAATATATACCCTTTTAAGTCTTAGCATTGGTATAGATATGTGTCATCTTGTTATTTAATAATGATGTTTCAGATTTTGCAGTGGTTTTCTCTCTCTCTCTCCCATATTACTTCAATCCATTATAAGCTAAAATTTGCTAAAAATAAGGTTGAATTGTCACTAACAAAGTACTTTGGAGAAGAAAAACATTTCCTCTTAAAAGGATATGTTTCTAAGAATATGAATCCTGATGAGGAAAACAAAACACCATGGGATCCTATAATTAAAGCCAGTGCTGACAAAAATAAAAATTCATCTCACAGCCACCCATGCTTGAGCATAAATCAAGATGCAGTGAATTTAGGGACTGTAGCCAAGAATCCAGTGATAAAAATCTAAGAATATTGATTATTCCAAGTACGCTGAAAAATTGACTTACGATAATTATTTAAACACCTCAAAAAGGCAAAAAAAAAAAAAAAGAAACAAAAAATATTTAGAGTCTTCCCCAGAAATCATCTTATCTTAATCACCTTCTTTTGAGCTGATGGAAAAGAGGCTGTTCAGATAAGTGCTAATGTTTACCCTAAAAGTTTCACTTGTTGTCTGACTGCCTCCAGATCCACTTTGAAGATATTTTTTTGAGGTCAAGTAAGGTTCTGCTAGCTCTTTTGAAGTATGAAAGAGGAAGAATGTTCTTCGGGTTGAACCAGCTTGCAGGTTATAAGTATTACCACTGAAAAATTGAAAAGGTTCATGATGAGCTTCCAAAATGGAATTAGTCTGCACAAACTACAAAAACCAAATGTTCTTTATGTTCAGAAAGGGAGAAAAGCTATCCATTTTTTTAAAAGACAGATTATAGCACAAAGTAGGCAAGGTACATTAGATCAGCAGTTAGTACAGTATTTCATCTTAGCACACCATTAAAGTGATTAAAAATCTCCCTACTCCAAGCCCTATCACACTCAATCTCAGTAGACATTACCTCTTACTTCATCCTAACAGTTGAAGCCATCAAGTTTAATTTCCCTTAACTGTTCTGCCTCCCCCAAAAACTTAAGTATATCCATTTCTGTCTTTTAATCCTTTCCTTGTATTTCAGAGCCTGTGGGAGGGGGCCACTTGTTTGGCTGCTTGTATACAGTCCAGAAAAACAGTGACTTTAAAAAGTTACATGGATTCTTTCTCCTAATGTCACTATGATTGGGAAGAGGCATTCTGGAGCTGGTGCAGAAGATTCATAGTGGCAGCAATGGCCCAGGCTCCTTTAATCTTTCTGTTCCTCCTGACTTAGCACTGGAGTCCCATCCACGAGCTGCCTCATGATCAAAAAATGGTCACTGTTGCTCTAGCCATTATGTCCACGTATCTGGAAGTAGGAAAGAAGAAAGGAATAAAAGAATCAAAAGGACATCTTATTATAATCAATACTATTATAATAACTTTGTATGGTGACAGAATAACTATACTTTTCATGGGGATCATTTATAATGTATAAAAATCACTGATGTACACTGAAACTAATAAAATATTGTATGTCAATTATACTTCAGTTTTTTTAAAATGGGCATCTTACAGCTTAGATAGCCATCTTTCCAAGGAGATTTCCTATACCCAACAATTTGTTTGTCTGATTGGTCAAAATACTGTCAGCCGGCCAGTCCTGTCTACAAGGAAAAACAAGAGACAATTCTTCTAGATCTTGGCACATCACTGCCAAGGAAAAAGATGACAATGAATCTGAATAAGCAATTCAGTCACTGCCGTGATATCTTAAGTCATTTTTAATATCTTCAAATTTTCCCTTCTTTGAAATGCTACAAAAAGGGCATTGAGGAAAAGGGAGTTGAAGCTTTGCAATCAGACGGATGTTCCAATTCTGAGTTCATTACTAACTAGCTTTTGGATTTTGCTCAAGTTATTTAAAATTCCCAAGCCTTGGTCTGTGTATAAAATGGAAATAAAAGCTCCTATTGTGAACACCTATTTGGTGAACTCAGTATAAAGAACTACTGTAGTGAAATTATGCTTTGATTTTCTTTGAAACAACTATACATTCCTATTGTCCCTATAGATACCTATTATTCATCTCTGTCAAGTAATTATTGATGTGCTCAGATTTTGTTCTTGGCTCTCTGACCCCCTAATTCTATGTTTCTAATCCATTATCTTGGTTTCAATTGGTACTCAAATGCTGAGGACTGTCAGCTCACTGAGTCCCCTCCTTTAGCTTCTGACATCCCTGGGTATTCCCAGAGTGTCTGTAATGGGTTGAATAGTGATTCCCCCAAAGATTTGCACACCCAGAAACTCAGATTGTGACCTTTTGGAATAAGGGTCTTTGCAGCTGTAATTAAGATAAGGATCTTGAGCTGAGATCATCCTGGTGGGTCCTAAATCCAGTGAGAGGTATCCTTACAGGAGACAGAAAACAAGAAGATACACACAGACATAGAGGAGGAGGCCATGTGAGGACAGATGCATAGACTGGAGTGATGTATCTATAAACCATGGAATACCAAGAATTATTGGTAACAACCAGAAACTAGGGAAGAGACATGGAACACATTCTTTCTTTGAGCCTCCCAAAGGAACTAACCCTGCCAACACATTGATTTTGGATTTCTGGACTCCTACTAAACTCTGAGAAAATAAATTTCACCTGCTTTAAGCCTCTAAGTGTTTAGTAATTTGTTATGACAGCCCTAGGAAACTAATAGCAGTGTCTGAAAACTGAACTCTTCATTTACCTCTCTGTTTCTCTGCCCATATTTTCTAACTTACTTAGTGGCACCACTATTTCCAATAGACAATCTAGCTTGTCATCCTTAACTTTACCCCCAGCATCTCTCGTATCATCCCACCAGCTGCCAAACATCATATCTGGTCTTCATTCCTCAAAACCGTTGGCCACATCTCTGGTTCAAGCTATGGTAACCTCTTATTGGGATTTGTACAAGAGCCTCCCAGTGTGTCTTCCTGCTCCCCAGATTATCCCACTCAAATATATCCTTCACACATTTGGCCAAAGAGATCTGGGCCAAAATGCAGAACTAACTAGGAGCCTGACTTAAAACTCTGGATGATATCTCATTCCCTAGGATAAAGCCCAAGAACCATGCTAATGATGACTTGGAACATTCCATCTTGCCTTTGTGCCTTTATCCACGCCATTCCCGTTCCAGGCATATCCCTCTTCTCACCACTATTGTGCCCACTTTGCCATCTAGTGCCCTTTATTATCCATTAGAAATAATGTGTGTGTCACTCTCTCAGAAACCTTCTTAATCCCTGTCTCAAGTAGGTACCTTTCTCTGAGTTCCTATCATACCCTCGATGTTTACTATGAGTTGTATGCTTTGCACATGATATTAAATTTAAGCAAATTCATTATGGTGGCAATTAGAGATGAATAGGCAATCTAACTCCCCTGCTAGTTTGAGCTCTTTGAAAGCAAGGACTTCTCTCCTTCACCTCTTTATCTCCAAAAGCCAGCACAGTGTCTGGTGGGCACTTGTGCCTAGATACTCAACTTATCCTCATAAATAACTATTTAAGGACCAAAGAGCTTAAATTTTCTCCTAGGAAATGATCAATCCCCTTTATAGTGTTTTGTCTCCATCACTGGTACTTGTCGACAGTTAGTAAACTTGAAGTCATGTTAAATCCCTTTTTCTTATTGGCCACTACTGTCAATTCACCCAAGTCCCTCGTTTCTTCCATAATCACACAAGGTCTCCAGCAGAAACGTAAAGGGCCAGTGGTTCCAGAGTCAGAGGGTCTGGGGTTAAATTTCTGCATTGCCACTCTCTAAGTGTGTGCCCCTGGCCATGTTATTTGATCTTCCTGAACTTCATCCATGTGTCTGTATAATGGGAATGATCATAGCACCTACCTTAGCAGATTAATGCCCCTTTCTGGTCACTAAGAAAAAGGAGATAAAGACAGAGAACGTATCAGATGTATTGAGAATCACACTGCTCTCCTGGCTTCAGTTCTCTCTGTACCCTCAGCAGCTCTGTCATATAGACGTGGGCTTTGGGCTAAATGTTAGATTTTATTGACTATTGCTTTCCAGTGATGCATAGATGATTAATATATGCTATATCCACTTTTTCATGATCTACAAGCCATGTTGAGGCCAGAGACACTTTTTTTTTTATCCTCAGAATGATTTCGCCAGGCTTACAGGTGCTTTACTTCCCCTTGCTATGTTCCATTCTTAACCTTAACCATACATATCCTCTTTTTATATGAAGTACATGATTTGTGCTCCAAAGTGTCATTTTGATCATAATACTCTTCTTCATGGAAGCAAACAAAAGCTTCTGGTTCTCCATCAAATTAAATTCAAATGCTAATAACGGATCAAAGTCCTTACTAAATTATTTTTCCTAAAACACTACTCTGACCTACTATGCCTCTTAGTTTCTAGCCAAGCAAAGTTACCTTTGTCCACTTCAAACAACATGCCTGATGATTGCTTCAAAGCCACTACACATTTTTAGTCAGGATTCTATTTTAGAAAAATGTTAATACATTTTTCTCTTTGATTTTCAGGTTCATAGACCTCCTTAGTGAGGCTGAGGCATCCATCTACCAAGAGAAAATCAAATTGTTAGCCCAGGAAAGAATCGAGAAGCAACAAGGTAATGCTAAACTTCTGATATTCAAGATGATAGTTATCAGTAGGAAGACAGCTTGAGACTGGGTTTTTGAGAAAGAAGGAATTTCCAAAATTCCTCTAGTTCCTATCTATTAGTAAGAAGAACAAAGCCTAGAAGAAGTGTATGGAGCATCTTCTGTGATGGCTAAGCCATGAGGTTTGCTGATCTGGCTAGAAAGAACATATACAGTGAAAGAGGGAAAAGCCCATCTTTTTTAGCTTTGGTGGCTCATGGGAAATGAAGGCAATTGGAACTAAGGCAAGCTGTTGAGTCTCTGCAATTTAAACATGTGCAGCAAGGAGCATATCTGATAAATCGAGGGAGATACTACCCTGGCATCTGGCTTCAGTTCTCTGAATAGCTTTAGCAACTCTGTCACACAGATAGGGCTTTGGGCTTTTGTATTTTTATGTCTTTCAATTTCATTCCCCTCCTTCTTGTGAAGCTGTAGGATCCCCCAGGGCAAAAACACCCCATGTCCCATCATTTCAGTGTCTGATTTATTGGTGCAAAGAATGATGGATTCTTTCCAATGACCATGCAAATCATCACTGAACTACTAGGTAGACGCTGAGGATGAAAATATATCCACACCTAAGAGAAAAAGATGGAAGGTCCTTACCTTATTTAAACCTCCAAGCTAATAAATGTTCATTGCCTTCCAAAGAATTGTGACCATGTTGGGATATGTGAGGAGAGACCACATTTTAATCTCATATAGATTGGTTAAATCTTACTGAAAAACTGTCTCACCTGTTGCATCCAAGAGCCTCAAGACTGATCAAGAATTAAAACAGCTATTTTTGCTAAGAGATGCTGAGATGATTATGGGCACTATGGCCAGACAGATTTTGTAATAAATGGTTTATGAAAAAGCAGAATGAGGAAGATGTATTTTGAATGAATTGATTAGCTTTTTATTTGTTAAGTGTGAACTATATGCCAGGAACTGTGCTCAGACTAGGCTCACAGAGAGAAATGATGTTCAGTGCCTTCACATAGTTAATATTTATGGACCACCATTCAAAATACTTCATAGGAATGAATTTATTAATATTAATAATAAACTTTCAACACAAAGAACAACTACTATTACTGTTTTTCCCAGATGTTCAAGGTCATACCATTGGGAATAAGTGAGTGAAGCCAGAAAATGAATCAAAACAACTGGTTTTGGAGTTTGTGTTCTTCACCATTATGGTTTCTAGCCTCTAATACAGTTATATGATTATATAACTAGATGCATAGGGTTGGCATTAGAGAGACCTGGGGAAAAAAACAGAAGAAAATTTGGGAGAATATTTTTATATCTTGGAATATAAAGGAAAGGACTTTCTAAGCATGAACCAAACCCAAAAGCCCTAAAAGAAAAGACTGGCATATCTGGTATATGACAAATAAAAACTTTTGTATAGGCAAAGAAGCCATATATACTTAACATGTAAATGCCTGTCTGGGGAAAAACTTTTGCCGTATACTTAACATATAAGAGGTTATCAATGTTTATAAAAATCCTAAAATCAATGAGAAAAATATGAATAAACATGAGAAAAGAAATAGCCTGAAAAAGAAAAATCTCAGAAGACAAAATACAGTAACTAGTGAGCCATGTAAAAAGATGCTTAAGATCACTAATATTCAAAAGAAATGCAAATCAAAATTTTGAGATACTTCCAACTATTTAATTGGCAAATACTCAAATATTTGATAGAAAGTAGATTTGTACAAGGGTGTGAATACACATTCCCTCATTTGACTCAGAAGTATCAGAGTCTTTTTTTTTTTTTTTATTCATGAGAGACACAGAGAGAGAGAGAGAGAGAGAGGCAGAGACACAGGCAGAGGGAGAAGCAGGCTCCATGCAGGGAGCCTGATATGGGACTCGATCTGGGGACTCCATGATCATGGCCTGGGCCGAAGGCAGGTGCTCAACTGCTGAGCCACCCAAGCATCCCAGAAGTACCAAAGTCTTCAGTCAGAATTCAGGGATCGAGCAGTCTGCAATGGTTTGAAAATTCCAGGGATAACTGCTGTTGAAAGAGCCATGTTAATGTTTCTTCCTTCTTAATGTCATTTATATTTTGTCATTGATATTTATTCATTGATAAAACTCATGATAAGCCAAATAAGAAAGCTAAAACAAAACATATAAATTTAATTATACTTAGAAATTTTACTCCGGAGTACTTTGGGAATCACTGCTTTCCGTTCATCATGACATGCTTCCACTACATGATACGCCTTCATGGAGAGAACTTTTGTAACCATAGGCTGTTTTTTATTTTATTTTTATTTTTTGCAGTGTTTTATTTCTACAGAGAAGACATTTGCTATTCCGAAAACCTACATTAATCAGAAGTTTCTGAAAATCTGATGGAGTGTAAGAAAAAGGTGGGATTGATGCTTGTTCCTATTATTATTTTATTTATTTATTTTTTAATTGGAGTTCAATTTTGTTCCTATTATTCTGATTAACAAAGTTCCTTGAGTTTTTTGAAGACAGATAAGAATTTCTTAATACTTTAGGCAGGGGCCTTAGAGGTTTTTGTTGTTGTTGTTTTAGGAAGCAGGGAAAACCAGGGATTAGAAAAAGAAAAAGTTGGGCTCTGCAGAAAACTTAGAAACTATTCCAAACAGATAAGTAATCACTGTGTGATAAACACCGTGCATTTCACAGACCAGCTCTTTAACAAGATTCACTTTCTGCTGACTCATTCAAATACACCTAGTGGTAGAACTTCAAAAAATAAAAAATGAAGAGAATTAAGACACGATCCCATTATCCTCCTGGGAGAACTGCTGACTTCACTGGCATCAATCCTCTAAAGACTTATGTAAATTCTCAATTGGGTAGCTAGACTTCATTTTTCTCCTGTAAGTATTTTACTGAGATTCTCTGTGGGCATGACTTTCATCTTCTAACATTTTCTGGATGAGCACCCTCAAGAGAGATCAGATACTCCAATGGCTGTTATCCAGTTTGGCTTTCTTCAGAACTTAAAAAACAAAAAACAAACCTTTGAAAGATACATTAACTCCTTCAGAGCACACATCAGGGTATTATAACAATGGAAAAAGTCTCTGGGTGCAGGGTTAGAAAGATATGACTGAGGCCTGTTTTCCCCTTGAGTCGCTAAGGTGCATGGGAAATTCAGTTAATTGCTGTGAGCCTCATATGTTTTCATCAGTAAGGAAGTCATACTTGAAGACCTTTGAGATCTCTTCATACCTGAGATCTGAAATATGTGAGAAAATGAACTCTAATAAAATATTCTAATACCTTGAAATAGAAATCTCATAGCTTAAATTAGATGGTACCTTTTAATTATTGTACAGCATCAGTGATTTATTCTTGAAGCTGTTGAAATTACAAATTTTATTCAAGGCACTTTTTCTGTTCAAATTTTTTTCCCCCTTATCCTTGACATTACTTCTAATTCCTGTGATCCTGGTCATAAATTCAACAATTTGAACATGCCAGAAAGATGATTTTTCTGGCCAGAAAGGGGGGGGGGTGTAAAAATCTTTTTATATGATGCAGGAGAAGCTTGGTTATGCTGCAGAAAGAAATTAACTCAATAAAATGACATCTTATTCAAAGTGTGGTTGGAGTCCTGTACCTCCAAGGCAGGCAGGCTTCTTCCTTTCTGTGCCTCAGACATCCTGGCTGCTCCCATCCTGTGACTCTTATTTCAATGGAGGTCCTGTACAGTTAGGCAGTGGGATAGGACAGAGCTGCAAAGTGACTTCTTGACTCTAGCTCTTAAGTGCTTTAGTCTGGAGGTTACACCCATCACTTCTGCTCATAGCTCATTGGCCGAAACAAGTCATGAGACACTGCCCAACTGCTAAAGTATTGAGAGTGTAGGGCTGGGGGCACAGGTAGATGCGAGCGTTATATCTCATATCTCTTCCACACTTCTCTTTTCTTTTTTTAACCTACTATAACCTCAAACTGGTCATCCATTATCCATCAGTCTATTCATTGTGTCACTAATTATCTGCAAGGTACTTCCTAGATATTTTAGGTAACATAAAGATGAACAGGCTCCATTCCCTCCACCTAGACAAAGGAGGAAAAAATATACCAAGAGCTACACAGATGTGATCTCATTCAATCTGTCTATTAATGCTAGTAAGGCATTGATATTTTCTTTATCTTTATGGATAAGAAACTAAGACCTATGGGGCGTCTGGGGGGCTCAGTCAGTTAAGAGTCTGCCTTTGGCTAAGGTCATGATCCTAGGGTCCCGGAATGGAGTCCCATGGGGGGCTCCCTGCTCAGCAGGGAGTCTCCTTCTCCCTCTACCCCTGCCCCCTTGCTTGTGCTCTCTCTTGCACAGGTGTGTGCATGTGTGCTCTCTCTCTCTCTCAAATAAATAAAATCTGAAGAAGAAGAAGAAGAAGAAGAAGAAGAAGAAGAAGAAGAAGAAGAAGACGACACTAAGATCCAAAGAGATTAAGTAATTTACCTAAGATCACATGGTGAATATGTGGCCAGACTATAATTTCTACCTTGGTCTGTTTGATGCCTGTGGCTCTGCTTTTTTCCATCATTATCCCTGACTTGTCAGTTTTCAGTCAGCCAACAAGAAAGACTGACTTGAACAATCTGTGTTTCTTTCACACATTAGAGTGGAAGGTGGTACATTGGCGTCATTAAGAGGGCGACCTCTGGCGTCAAAATGCCTTACTAGTTTTGTTTACTCGGGCAAGTTACATAACTTCTCTGAATTTTAGTTTCTTTATCTGCACAATACATTATTGAGATAATTAAATGGAAAAATAATCCAATGTGAAATGCTTGGCACATACTGAGTGCTCAATTAATGTCATCATCGGCCCTGCTATCATATCATTTTTAAAAATTATCACCATCATTTTAATTCAAACTCTTGATTAAAGTGCAAGATAAAGGGTCCTCTGTTTATGATTCTGGGAACCTCAGTCATGACCCAGTTTCTTATGGGATTTTTTCCTGGAGCCAAGACTTGGCTTGTTATTATGCAGGCCATTGTTAATTTATTTCAGGTCTTTAAGTTCAAGCAAAGGGTCTCAATTGGCCTTTAATAATAATTTTTAAAAATCAGGATTCATTTTCTACTATCTTACTTTATCTCTATGGGCTTTTAAATATTTTTTTAATTTTTAATTCATTCTTAAATCTTTATTCTTTTGAATATAAATAAGAACAATAGTATAAGGAAATGGAAAAGTTGAATCACAAGCACAACAAGAAGGTTTGGGTCTTTTTATCTCAATAGCTTCACAAAGACTCTGAGCAACTTGACACTCTTTCAAGGACATGCGTTTGACCTCATCCTCACCAACACCTGACCCACTTTCTGACTATTACCTCCTGTACTTCCAACACACTTATACAAGCACTCTATTAGTGAAATCCAGATTCTATGGAGACCTCTAATTCATGGACTCTACCACTTGTTTGTATCAACCTTCTCATGTTTTCCCACGTCTCCTTTGTAGCTTCCATTGTTCATCCTTACCAACACACCCTCACAGACACTTGAATTTCTTTACACCTCTTTCCTTTCTCCCTACTTTGTGCTCACTTGGGCCGAGCCTCAAGTCTAATTAAATCAAACTATTTACCTATTTTTGCCCGCATTCCAGGAGCTGCACATTTGTGGGGAAAAGAACAAGTTTGCTGATGGCTGCTTTCATCTTAAAAATCATGATTTTGAATCACATGTGGGTAGTCAGTATTCCTGTTCAGTTTTATTTATTTTTATTATTATTTTTTAAAGATTTTATTTATTTATTTGTGAGAGACACAGAGAGAGACAGACAGAGACAGAAGGAGAGGGAGAAGGGAGAAGCAGGCTCCTTGCTGGGAGCCCGACGTGGGACTCAATCCCAGAGCTCCAGGATCACGCCCTGGGCTGAAGGTGGCACTAAACCGCTGAGCCACCCAGGCTGCCCCTCCTGTTCAGTTCTACATCACTTCCCTAGTGTTTCCACTTTCCAATATGACTGTTTTATAGCTTCTTTTCTCACTTCAAATCCTGATAACTCTTCTTTCCAACATTACATTGCCAGCTATTGATCTGACTTCATTCATCACTGAAACTAAATAAAATCTGCCAAAGAGGAACACTGCCTTTGTCCTGACTCCAAAACCTACAATGCCACCCACATCCATTCCTATCAACTCTACCTTTTCTTTTCTCACTCTGGTTGAAATGTCTTCATTCCCACCAAAACGCTGGTCTCATCCCCTATAGACTTTGCCAGGATAGTATGTCTAAAATTTTGCACTTTCCCTCTGCTTTCTCAATTTATTACTGCCTCCTGAGTCATTTCCATCATTATGCATACCTGTTGTAATATCACCTATATTTGCTTTTGGGTGTTCTCCTGAGAATTACACATTTTGTTGGTAATTTCCTTTCCCAAATGTTACATGGGGCTATCTCTGACTTTTGATCACAGAGCCTTTCAAAGGTTTCCAAAGCCTCTAATTCCTTGTATTAAATCCCTTTCTGCTTGAAAAATCTGGAATGGCTTCTACTTTCCTGTCCAAATCCTGACTGACACATATGTCGAACTTCGTTGCCTTATAACTTTTCTCAATGTCACCTTTTTTCATGGAATGTTATGTCTTTCTCCCTGATGTATACAAAGCTGATTACTTCCTGTTGTGATTTGGATTATAGCTTCGGTAATACTTCCTCATCCAACCACTTACTATCACATCATCTATAATTTAATTTGTGAAATATACTATTTATAATTGTATATTTTTTCTTATCTGTTTATTCACTAGAAGATAAGTGATCCTCTTCATCTGTGTATTCCTGGTATCTAGAATAGTGTTTGGCACTCAGCAGGCACCTAATAAGTATTTGTGGAATAAATGAATGATAATTGACCGTCATACAACATTTTTCCATGTGCCTAGGAATATCAGTGATTGAAAGTTTAGGTTTCTCGGAGTAATTGTAAGGGAAATCTCTTGAGGACAAAAGACTATTTTAAGTACTGTGAGAGATACAAAGTTGAATTAGAGCAGCCAGTCAAAGAAATAAGAAACATGATCCGTATATGGCCTCAGTGTAAAATAGAAAGTGTTATCATGATACACATATTACAGCTATGGGGGCTCAAAATGGATATGCTACTAACATCTGGGAAGATAAGGGAAGGTTTTCTGAAAGAGGTAATATTTGAATTGGGCCTTGGAGGATAATTAGGATGCAAAATAGATGGGAAGAGCATTCAAGAGTGTCATCAGTGGCTCCAAGTAGAGGTGAAGCAAATTCAGAATACAGGGAATTGGGGATACTTTTGTGGGGCTGCAAATCAGGGTGTGGAAAGCAAAGATTGAGATGATGGCCCATACTCAGAAAATAAAGACATCTCATGTAAGTCCCCAGACAGATGAGGAGCCATTGGTTTTCATTTAGAAACTACTTACTCATATATACATGCAGATTTTAAATTTATTTAAGATGGGGATTAAGTTTGCAGTTTAGAGAATAGCTCATTTATGCTAACAGCCTTGAGGCTCTAAGATTTCTGTTTATTACATTAGAAGCCACACCATGTCTTACATTCTAAATGCTCTCTTTCAGATTCCATGTTGTGAATCTATGCTCATGCCCTGAATGTGAAGTAGGCTGCATGCAAATGCATTTGTTCATAATGAGCTTTTAGCATCTCTCCTTCCTCTCTGAGGTTGAAATCAATGTACATTTTGCTTTTTAAGTCACGTCAGTAATCTTCCTGGAGAGAGCAGAAGTTGATTAAACCTACTCTAAATCATCATAAGCCTGTTGAAAGACATTCTCCTCTTGAACTTCTGCTTTACTCTAAAACAACCAAGCAATTGAATTGGAAACTGTCTCAGGGTGAAGTTAAAAGAAGATATAAATCTTCCTTGATGTTCTTTAACATCTAATAATAAAGTGATTGTTGCTGTATTGTGGCTTTATTAGTTTCTTAGACACTCTCTTACTCACCACCAATAATCATCCTTCAAAAGTGCATTCTCCTGCCTCGCTGCCTTGTCTTGCTAAACAGACTGCCTTCAGAGGTTTTATTATAATGCTGCTCAGTTAAAAACAGTTGTTCCAAGTTGGCTATTTGCATAGAGTGGTAGAATCAGAATGGGATGATGTATTTTGTTTCCTGGAAGATCTTATGTCATGGATATGAATCCTTACATATAGAGACAAAGATTCACAGATTTTCAATTAGTCACCAATGATCAAGTATTCATTAAAAAAAAAAAAAAACTTGAAAGTTGAAATACTCGATTACCAGGAGTGATAACACGAGAACACAGGTTCTGCTTTTTGTCTATTGCAGGGAATAGGACAGTCAATTATATATGTACATTTTCTCATGTAAAAATGCATAGAGTCATATATCCATTTGGGGAAAGAAGGGAGTATCAAAACAAGTTGGCTATTTGTGTAAGTCATCCTGAGTTTCCTAAGTTCCAGGGAGAATTTCAGAAAGTCTGAAATACCAGGGAACTGTAGGTTCCTCCTTGAAAGCAAAGAAACGTGATTCATGATCTTAAAAATGACCTTTTAGAGACATTTCTTTCGTCACCTTCCTTCCTGCACTCTAGTATAGATGTAGGGGATCTTTTAGGCTATCCATTGTTCAGAAACTCTAAGAATTTTTTGATTCTCACAAAACCACAGTAATAATAGACAAGTTAAGCTTTGTGAAAGGGAGAATCTATTAAAATCATTTATTACAGACAGGGCCTGTTTTTGATGAATCTTAGTGGGAGGAAGCTGACAAGACCATCAGAAGTGAAGGTCACCATTCATTCCCATTTTTTAATTTTAATTTTTTAATTAGTTGCCAACATTTAGTATCAAACGCAGCTAATCCAATTGCTTCGTTAACGTGTGTCTGGTCCCAGAAGCTATTTCAGGTTACAATCCCTATAATGATACTTTCTTATTTGTTGCTGAGGAACTAGATTCTTTAAGAATTCAGGGTATTTTTTGTTCCAGGTCAGAAAGCTGATTGATAGCTATATAAGGAACTTACGGAGATGAGGAAATTTTCATATGTTTTATTCCATCATATTAGTCTCCAAATTCTTACATGTATCTTACTACCATTTGACTTATATAACTTACTACCATTTGACTTATATAACTGTGAGTTTGAATATCTGTAAACTAGCAATAGGGTTGGGGCTAGAGAAAGATGACTGTTTCTTTAGTAATTGTTATTTGACATTTCCTTTCCCCAAAGGAAAAGAGAAAGCCAACCAGCCTTTTCTAATTGACCACAAATCACATTTTTAAAATATTTATTAGGGAAACATAATGGGAGGTATATGAAATGTATAAACCTTGGGAAAGAGTCAAGTCAGCATAGTAAAGAGATAAACAGATAACAGAGTAAATACTTTCTTAATTCAGTCTCAATTATTTCAACATTTTGGGAAATTGGGATAAGATTCAGCTTAAAAATGGAAAGTAACTTTTAAAATTTCTACCAGCTGCTAGGCACTGTGACTGTTATCTTATCCGTACAACATTCTCTCCTGGAGGCATTTGTCAACATTCCTGCAGAAGGGGAATCTGAGGTGTTGGAAAGGTTAAGAAATATCCCCAAGGTTACCCAACCAGCAAGTGGCAAAGTTGGAAATGGAACCAGGTGTGATCCAAAGTGTGTATTATTGACAGGAGACAACTTGCTTATTTTTCTACTATTTTCTGAGATGCAAAATTTTGTGCAGTTGACAGTGTAAATAAGTTTGCAAAGGGAATATTTTAAAGAGTGGTGAAACAGACTTTGTCCAAGTGTAAAGCGCCCCCAAGAAAGTCTGTTCTGTATTACCGCAAAGTAATCTAATTTGAAACAATTCTTGTTTACTCATGAAAGCAAATTCTCTTAGGACTTTGATTAGGCACAATTTCCTTAATCAGAATTAATTTTGCTGGAAAGTGACAAAAGAGCATTTCTTTGGTGCTGAGTATCCCTAATTCAAACTCATCTGAAATATGCTTGCAGGTAGCCTTATTCAAATTTATATAAATTTAACATTTCTCTCTGAAATACTGAAATGATGATGACACCCATATATAGGCTTTCCTAAGTTTCCCAAAGCATTGGCAAGTCACTTACAAAAACTAAGTAAATGTGACCCATTTCTTTATGGACAACAATACATTTCCCTTCCAGGACTGCTGAAAATCTTTTCTTTGAAACTCCTTTGAGAGCTAAATCTCTCCAGACAGGCTGAGGAGGATTAGAGTGTATTCCTTTGGGTAGCAGCCTAGCAGAGTCAAAGGAAGATAAAGGGATTTTCAAACATGGTTCTGATGAAGAAGGCAGCCAGAATGAATAGTTGAGGGACATGTAACACCTAACCTAGGACACTTTCAACCCCAATCAAACCCCAGAGGGGCTGCTTCTGCAGAGAGCTCCCTCCTTTCTCAGAGCTTGCTGAAATAAATTCTGGGTCCTTTTCAGGATAGATTTGAATGGTGAATTACCCTGCCTGAAGATGGAAAAAGAGTAGGGAAGCTTTTCTTTTCCCATGAGGCAGCATCCTTATTTATAAACGGTAATGAAATTGACACAGGTAAACTGATTATGCTAAGTGTACTGGGTACACAGAACCTCTGAATACTGTTTCCTTTGCCTTTTCTTTTGGGTTTATAATAAAAGTTGTGATTCTGGGGCTCAGAAATTCAAGTCCCAATCAGCGAATAATTTATTAACCTTTAATAAGTCGCTGATCCCTTCGTACCTCAGTCTGAATTAGGAGATAATAGCTTTCTTTGTAAATTGTTTTGAGATTTCTTGTTGAAAAGGTAAATATGTAGTAATTATGAAGCCTTTTTAGCAGTGTTCTGAAGAGGGATTCTAATCTAAACCCCAACTGACAGGAACAGTTTATTTTTATCAGGCTGGAAATAAACTATTTTGAAATAATGAGGAACAAAACATATTTGAAGTGATGTTTTCTAATAAAAAATGATATGGAATCATATAAAACAGAGTGATGTACAAGAAAAGCAATATTTAGTTATTGGGTAATGACTATGGGCTAGATTCTGGAGTTAAAGGTGGATAAGATACCACTGCTGACCTCGGGAAGCTCACAGCCTAGAAGAGCTGACAGGCACATAAGCAAGTAGGTACACCAGTGCAATACACAGGACACAATCACCAATTGGTAGAACATATTGGCCAGGTTTTCGTGTCCAAATCAAAGAATTTTAGAGCTGGCAGA
Organism: Canis lupus dingo; assembly: GCF_003254725.2. NCBI lineage: Eukaryota > Metazoa > Chordata > Mammalia > Carnivora > Canidae > Canis > Canis lupus. The sequence goes on along the minus strand of NC_064255.1, from coordinate 16,893,281 downwards.
GATCCTAGAAATATTTAGTTCAACTCTTTCATTGTGTGGAGGAGGAGCATGAAATCCTGAGAAATTAAGGGACCTGACATAAATATGAAAAATCATAGCTCTCAACTTCCAGTCTGGCTCTTTTTTTTTTTTTTTAAGATTATTTATTTATTTATCTGCCAGAGAGGGAGAGAGAGCACAAGCAAGGGGAGCAGGAGGCTGAGGGAGAGGGAGAAGCAGGCTCTCCACTGAGCAGGGAGCCCGATGCAGGGCTTGATGACCTGAGATCATGACCTGAGCTGAAGGCAGACTCTTAACCGACTGACCCACCCAGGTGCTCCTAGCTCCTTCTTTTTTATACAGATTGAAATTAAGTCAATCAGTCAAGTCTGTGAAAGAAATATATATAATATATACAGTAGATATTATATATTGATAATATATCAATAGATATTACAATATAATATCATAAATATGGATGTAAAGTTTATGAATATAATATGTAGGTATATGTAGACTTGTACTTTTATATGGAATTACATACAGCATGTATTATATATTATATAATACACTATGCCTTACATATTATATGATCTATGAAACAGATTAGTATTATTTGTAATATATATGCATTATATCATATATATAAATGTGATCAATAAAATGAAATAAATATACAAGAAAATATTGTTTGGGCAACCCAGAGAACACTCATTAGGTGACAGCTTGGACCCCACTTTTTTCCCATCATTTTGGCCCTCCCCCTCTTGCTGTTTCAGTCACAAACCACCTTTCAATCCCAGCGTAAATGACAGCTCTTCCATGTAACCTCTCTCAATGACCCTAAGTCACTACCGGCTGTTAGCAGCCTTTCCACATCCCATCCCATGAGATAGTGAACACCTAACGAGCTTCCTAATTGAGAAGGAATCCATGTGATCATTGAGAACATGACCTTTAGAATCCAGCAGGTATAGGTGGGGGCCCCCCATGCCATTTTCTAGACACAAGAGTTAAGAGCAATTTCCCTCACTTCACTAAACCTGTTCATTTCCTTATCTATAAAATGATAAGAGTTATATCTGTTGTGTTGTGTCTTTGCAGGATTCCAGTGTTCATAGGTACACAGCACTCAGTAAATAGAGGTTTTCAATCCTTTTTTTGTGTCCTTGCACACTAAGGCTGCTCAGCAAACATTTCTTAAGCCAAATCAAATTTTGTTTTCCTTCAAGATTTCTTTCTCTATTACCTCCCTCTTCAGTCTTAGCCTTATTCCTTTAATTTTGTCACCCAAAAGCAGACAGATCATAAAAGCGATTTTAAATTATTTATATTCACCTTTGGGCCCTCTAAGGAAACAAACAGCCAGCTGTGTCAGATTTTGCCAACAGCATTCTCTTTCTTGTCATCATGGAGCAGCAAAGGCAGCTTTCAAAGTTTGTAAAAGCTGTTTGTTTGTTTGTCTTCTGGTAACTCATCAGCAGTGATGAGAGAAAAGCAAACGTGTCAAATGGTAACATGAACAATCTAAGCAAGGAAAAAACCGTGGAGCCTCAGAGTTGTTCTCGGTGTGGAAACACGTCCAGTGAAGGGCTGATTATCCGAAAGAGGAGTGCCAAATGACGAATTTCCTTGGAAATTTCCAGATTGCGATTGAAGAAAAACAGTTGTGGTCTGTTGTAGCCCAAATTATCTGTCTAATTGACCTAATTCCCCTCTTGATTTTGCAGTAGATTCTGCTCTCCCTCTCAGCTCAATTTGTCACCCATCTGGTTTACTATAAGGTGAATTCCTGTCACAGCCAGCACTAAATATACCGCAGCTCTGTCCCACCATTACCGTTTCCTCATCTCAAAGAATTATTGCAAGATCAAGAGAGCACGTTCTACTAGCTGGGCCTACATCCCAGATGCACCACACGGACCCCACATATGCGTGAACCACTGCCATCTCTGACCTGACCTTCTGCAAGAACCTCTGGTCTCTCTCTTTCTCCCCTTGCCCACTATCTCTATTCTCCACCCAACAGCCAATGTAATGATAGTCAAAGCATGCAGATAAGCTTCCTGTTATCCTTAAAATAAAATATAAACTTAATATCATGGCCCCCAAGGCTCTACTGATTAGGTCACTAACTTTTTGCCTGATTTCCTCTCCTATCACTTTATCCCCTCATTTGTTCACAGACATTTCTCGGATGCACCATTTGGAAGCTAGAGACCTTTGGCTTTCTTGGATTCTGCCTAGAAGATTCTCTCCCTGGATTTTTGCACATCTTTGATAATTCAGTTGGGGTGTAAGGAGGGGCTTTAGGTACAGTGTTTCTCCGAACTAAATGCCTTCCCTATACCCTCTTTCTCTGTACCTGAGTCTATTTCTTCATTACCACTGCTTTTCTGGAACTAATTAATGAGTCACACATTGGTGTTGTCTGTGTTTCTGCACTAGCACATAAGCTCTGTGAAGCTTTAGTACCAGGCCTTCAACAATGCTTAGTGCATAGTAGGTGCTCAAGAAAAAAATTGTTTGAATGAATGAAGCATATGAAATGTTTGTGATATTTTTTTGAAATGTTTGTAATATTTGTAAGGTTTTGTAAAGTGTTAATATTCATAAAGTTACAAATATTGAAATATTTGTAAAGTTACATCACAGAATGGTGGGCATACAATACACATGCAGATAGTTATTTGGTAATTATGCAATTTTAAATGTCATGTGAGGTCAGGGAAAATGTAGAATAAAATCCTACCAGGGTAGGATGACCTTGAATGTCAGGCTAGGAAAAATCTCCAGATGCTAGTACTTAGAAAGGAGGCCACCGATAACTCCTCTGTTTATATTCATCCCTGTGTGAACTGGATTCCACACAGGCTATGTTAAATCCCACCAGACAAATGCCTTTATGCTCTTAGATGTTGACCATGAGTTAAATCTAGTCACAGAGTCTGCTCACCTGCATCTGGGATGTAACAAGCTATTGAGCACAACTCTTCCACTAGAACTGAATAATGATGCTGGTGAGAAACCAGACTCTCAGACCATCTTCAAGCCCAAAGAAAGTTCGATCTTGGCACCCAGACCTTCTTGTTTCATGTTGACACTTCAGGGATTTAGCATCGAAGGCATTTTGGGACAATGTGCAAAGGCTCAGAAAATCAATTTCTATCACTGAAGATAAAAGAGTACATTTTTACCAATTGTGAGCCTGCGAACTAACTACATTTCCTCTATTGCCACCATGTTGTAAAGCTTGTTAGCCCTGACACACAGGCAGAGCTATTATTTTAATTTGCATTTCTGGAAGACAACCCTGACCCAGATTTCCTTTTAGCATAGAATCCATGTGAAGTTGTGATTTTGGTGACTGCTCCTTTAAGCCCCTATATATAATTAGCTACATCTCAGCTGAGACAGAGAAAAAGAGCAGGTAATGAAACTTGGCCTTGCTTTATGCTAACCATGGAAACTAAATGTATTTGTTTCTTTGAAAAAAGAGTTTCCCAAGTCCTTGGCAGAGTGCACAGAGTAGCCTTTATGTAAGTGCTGGAAGATGCCTTTAGTCCAAGACCTAAGGACTGCAGTTCAGTTTGTGCGAGATCAAACACAGGTGCAGCTGAGGTGCTGTGCGGTACAGCGAGTCACCCCAGGGGGAGAGTCAGGCAGAAGATTGGGGGGGGGAGGCTTTTCATATTTTAAAAGATATTGAGCTAACACTGCCTGGAGATGTGAAGTATTTAAGGGACCTCTCTGGAAAATTCCTTCACTACACAGAATGGTAGGGATAACACTCAGAATAAGAATCGTTCTTTCAGAGAAGTTCTGTTTGTATCTCCACAACAACCCTTGAGAACTCTGAGGTAAAAATAAACCCAACTAAAATGTGAGATCCTACAGCTTTGTAAGGAGAGCTGGAAACATCACTCTGGCAACATAATTGCTTTGGTTTCATGTTCTTTTGTTCATTAAGTATTTATCCAACTGCCTGCTATGTGCTCATGTGTGCTGGGAGGCAAAACTGAATTTTCCTCATGAAATCTACAGTCTAGTTTCAAAATGGTGAAATGTGCTTTTGCCTTCTTGCCCCAGCTGTGGAGAATGACTTGTGAAATGTTACAGGATTCTTCTCCTGGCATGTTAGTGACTGGTGAAATCTAAAGGAACAGAATCTTCTTTCTCTTTTTCCCTGCTTCTTCTTTTATTTAACCCTGCTTCTTCTTCTTCCTTTTTTTTTTTTTTTTTAAGATTTTGCTTATTCATGAGAGACACATACACAGAGAGAGAGGCAGAGACACAGGCAGGGAGAAGCAGGCTCCATGCAGGGAGCTCAACCTGGGACTGGATCCCAGGTCTCCAGGACCACACCCTGGGCTGAAGGCAGCGCTAAACCACCCAGCCCCGGGGCTGCCCTCCCCTGCTTCTGTTATCACTTCTCTGGACCAGCTTCTTTCTCAGCAGTTGCAGATGCTAATTCAATGACTTCCTTCAGGAGCCTTCCCTCCTTGCTCCAGTATACTCTGATAAGCCCCTGACATCCTTCGTGGGGAAAAGAACATAGGCTTTGGCACCAGACAGAGCCAGATCCAAATCTTGATAGATCTTTAGAGACTACCACTCACATGCTGTGTTACTGAATAATTTAGATGCAACTCAATGCACCATTCTTCAATGTATGAATTCTGACTACATCTGAATCTTGTTCCCATGTATACTAGAGTAATTTTTAAAAGATTTATTTATTTATTTATTTATTTTTATTTATTTATTTATTTATTTATTTATTTATTTATTTATTTATTTTTGAGAGAGAAAGGAAAAGAGGGAGAGAGCACAAGCCGGGGGAGGAGCAGAGAAAGAGAGAGAAGCAAGCTCTGCTAAGTAGGGAGCCAGATGCAGGGCTCAAGGCCAGGATTGTGGGATCATGACCTGAGCCTAAGGCAGATGCTCAACTGACTGAACCACCCAGGCGCCCCTGGAGTCATTTTCGAAAACAAACTTTCTTTGAGCTCTTGCTCTACACAGGTACTGGGAATACAAAGCTGGGTAAGACACATCTGGCCTTGAGAGAGATGGATGACATTCTTAATACAGAGGTGGTTATCGTACAGTATGGTTTGTAGAATCAACACTGACAGAAATTCACACTTTACTGTGTAGGATGTGGGAAAGGATAACTACTTCTACCATTAGTAGAGGATGGTGGGAAGGGCTGGAGCCAGGGAGAAGTGAAATCAGTATAGACTATGAAAGAGTTTATCTTATGGAAGTGGAGAAGGGTGTTCAAGATGGAAGGATCAAGATAGACCAAGGCATTGGAGTTTGATCAGTGTGATGTATTTGGGAAACAGCAAATGTTTGAGATCGGATACGGTATTTGCTTTCCCCAGCCACTATATTTATATGTCTACAAATTTGAAGTTGTAAACTCATTTACTTATTCAACAATATTTTTGAGTATCTGCTATGTTAGGCAATGTAGCAAATTTGAACCTATTGGTATAGTCAAATCTCATAATTATAGTCATAATAAGAATAATAGCAAAACTAATTTTTCAGTTTTCCATGATGTTTCTGCCTAGGTGATTCTGTTTTAGAGGTCAAAATCCTTCTAGTACATTCTAGCATACATTCATTTTAGAACAATATACAGATTTTGAAACAGCCCTGTGTCCATGGATGCATTGATCAAAGAATGAACCTAATAGGGACTTTCTCCAGGTTTCACAGAAGACTGACAAAGTAATTATCAAGTATTTTATAAATGATAGAATGCTCAGTAATAGCAAAAAATCACATCCTTTTACAAGTAATAAAGCCCCTTCCGAACTGAATGTTTCTAATCAGACTGTGCCATCTTTTCAAACAAGACACATCAAGGCCATAAGCCAAATAAGTATGCTTTCCAGTCTTCCAGTGTGGTACAGAATATCTGCAAACAAGAACATAAGAAATCATTGGTAGCTATTTCTTAGTAGAAATAAACAGCAAGGTATAACTGTCCCGTGCCTGCAGTTTTAAGATGTTAATAATTCCTCAGGTTGTGTCAGCCTGACATTGTGGAGATGATGACTAATGATAGGTTATGTGCTTGCTAGGGAGATAGAAATGGCTTGTCACCATGGCAATGGTTATCATGATCTGACTTTGTTATTATTCATAACAGTGAGTCGCAGCCATCCCCCCCTCCCTTCCTTACCACCCACCCCAGCCCCATACAGAAGATGTGCATCTTGTTTCTGCTGTGTTTCTGTTGAACCAGATCATTAGCTGGCTGTTTATGTCTCATGAGAATCTATATGGTAGGCTCTTTTAGTGATGGATGTTTCTTTGTATTTAGGAGTGCAGAGTAGAAGATCCTTGCCTTCTGGACCCCAAGTATTAAAAGGGAATTGAGTTGACCTGAGGGATTATGTAACAAACACGGGTAGGGGTGCCTGGGTGGCTCAGCGGTTGAGCATCTGCCTTTGGCTCAGGGCGTGATCCCGGGTTCAGGGATCGAGTCCCACGTCAGGCTTCCTATGAGGAGCCTGCTTCTCCCTCTGTCTATGTCTCTGCCTCTTTCTGTGTCTCTCAAGAATAAATAAACAAAAAAACACTGGGTAAAACTAAGAGGGAGCCACAAACCTTAGTATGGCCCTATGCCCCCCAACCAGTTTTGTCTCTGTAAGTTAAATAGCCCCTGATTACCTCTCTTGCACCCAACCAGTTGAATTGTAAAGCAGGAGGTCTCAAAGGTCCCAAAGACAGGCACTGTGTAACCCCACAGTACCAGCCAATTCTCTTTAGCAACTAAAGTCTTAGCAGAGTCATCAAGCATACTCCACATATACCCATTTTCTCTTAATTTACTCACTTAATTATTCATCCTCAACATTCTTTTCTTTACCACTTATTGTGTGTTGAGCACTGTGTCAGTCTCTGAGTATATGGTGGTGGAACCTCCACGTTCAAGTTGTATAAACTGTTGTATGAAGGGAAATCATGTAAATACACATCCATAGTGCAGGAGGACTGATGCTATAATTTGTCTCAGCAAACATCAACTTGAGCGTCTACCATGTGCCAACTGTATTTAGATAACATGGATGAACTTGAAGAGTTTTGTAGAAAATGTATTAGAAAAGAAGGACACGTTATAATAGAATGATGATACAATAACACCAATAAAAATATATGAAATGTAAAGTAGTCTCCATGAGTAGTTAGTGTTTTTATCTAGAGATGGCCAGAGAAGTCTTATGAAAGAGGCAACACCTCAGTTTATATGAACAGAGGTTTAGGGATTCGCTTCTGACCTGTGGCAGGTAGGGAATGTTAGCATGGGAAAGGCACAAGGGCAGCAAACACTTGCATTTTTCACTCCAGCAGTTGGAGCAGTGGAGGGGAACACCAAATGTAGCTCATGAAGGACAAAACCTCTTGAATTATTTTCCTGCAGCTGAAGGGGAAAGTGGGTTCTTAACGTGTGGAGAGGTATAACTTTATTTATAAAAAAAATAATAGTATTTATATATCTCTGCTCCTTGTGCACAGCAGTTGGTCCAAAGGTCAAAAGTAGGCATGTGATCCAATTGAGAACAGTAAGGATACTTTCTGTGGTGAGTTTATTCTGAAGCTAAGAAAAATAAATTCTCTTTTCTAGTGCCTGGTTAAGTTGGGCTGACAGAGCTGGGTTCCACTACGTCTTCTGTCATATGGAGCAAGCCTGTCTTCAGTAAAAGAGAGAGTAAGACTAAAAGAATGGCAGGGATGAGAGAAAGATGGGGAGAGAGAGAGTGAGAGCAAATGAACAAGAGAACTAACTGAAATCATTCTAGTCCCTGAATCCTATTGAGATCTCAAATCAGCTCCACCTCTGTCCATAAATTCCTTTCTCTTCAAATGATCTGAGTTGTGTGTCTGTCACTTGCAACTAAGGGTCCTGACTCATATAGAAAGATTGGGCTTGAGTGATGAGTAGACATTTAGCAGCCAGCTGAGAATATAAAAGATGTTTGGGGCACAAGGGCTAGCATTTGTAAAAGCATGGTGCATGTGATGTTACATGGCTAGAGCATCCACGCTGTGAAGGGGAGGGGAGGTGGCAGGTGGTAAGGCTGAAGAGTTGGACAGGGGTCAGGATATAAATGACCCTGCAGGTCATACCAAGAGCTGGAACTTTATTCTATAGATCAAGACTTCTCATACTTTTTTGGCAAAGAGCTATTTTTATTTAAAAAAATTTTATTCCATCATGGGTAGTACATTTGTAAAACACATTAAAATGAATAATTAGAGAAAAAAGAAGGATATGAGATACTAGCCACATCTTTAGTTAGGAGATTCAACTGACATAAATCCCCATAGTACTAAAAATTTAGTCCCAAGTCCTGTTCTTACCTTGGTGCAGACTAAACATAAGCAGTATCAGTCCATTTCTAGTGCACAGACCACACTAAGTAACATGGTGATGATGGAGAGCTACTCAATGTTTCAAATAGAGGTGCCAAAGTATAAGCTGAGCTTCTTAGAATGTGTTGAAAAGCAAAATCAAACCAAGTAAGTTTGAAGATCTAATTGGCTTTATGAAACCATTCATGAATCAAGTAGTATCCCATCTAGCAAATAGAAGGGAGCTCCTGAAGAGATGTACAAAATGGAAGCATTTGTTTTTTAATTTTATTTATTCATGAGAGACACGTAGAGAGAGGCAGAGACATTGGCAGAGGGAGAAGCAGACTCCCTGTGGGGAGCCTGATGTGGGACTCAATCCCAGGTCCCCGGGATCATGACCTGAGCCAAAGACAGATGCTCAACCCCTGAGCCACCCAGGTGCCCCAAAATGGAAGGTTTTTAAAGGAAGGAGGATGGAACAAGAAGTCCCAAGTAAAAGAAAGGATTGTTTCAAGCAAGGTCACCTTCCCTTGGGGAGAAGAGCAGAGAGTCTTGCCATGCAGATCATTTCACCTTACTTTGGGGGAATAGAAGGGGTTTATGTGACAGATGACCTCATTGTAATCAGAAAATTCCTGGCTGACAGAGTAAGCCTATATTTCTGGGGGAGGTTGGAACTACAATTAGGCTAGGTATGAAGCCTTAATTTGGTGTCTTGGCCTAGTGTAAGTGACCCCATCCTGGGCCTGTGCTCTTCTTTTTAACAATTGACTGTACCCAAAGTAACTGGATCAACAAAGATGTCTTTAATGATGCATTGCAAGCTCTGCTATCAATCATATTTTGTCCAAAATTTTTCTCAGGACCTTGAAGGCATCCTGATAAAGGACTCATGACCCAAGTTGATAGATTTCACTAACATTTTGGATGCTGCAGTTAGGATTTTATCTTTTTAATTATTAGAGCTACTCAAGAATGGGATGAGCTAACTTGTAGAATTGTAACTTTGTTCTTGACACTGGTGGTCAAGGGAAGGAAGAGGCTGAAAGGAGAAGAGAGCATGTGTGTGTGCATGCGTGCATATGCATGTGTATGCATGCACGTGTGTGCACATGTGGGTGCATGTCTGCTAGAGGTAGAGAATGGAGTACTACTGAAGACAAACTTGGCTTCTTCTTGGTTCTGCTTTTGATCAGCCTGACTAGTAAGCCAATCAGCCAAACACAAAGAGGGAAATGAAGGATGCTCTATCGTGTAAGTCTTCCAGCCTCAATCAAAGTGTTTATGTCATTATTTCAGGGTTGGGAGACATGAGCAGTTAGTCTGTGTCTCTATTACCTGGTTATTTGAAATAGATTCTTCCCTTATGCCAGAACCAGTGTCTCAACACAGTCCCTCAATAGTACATTTTCATAAAAAATTAGTTGATTCTGCAGTATATATTCTGTGTTAAAAAATATATTCTGAGGGGCAAATAAATACCCCAAGCCCCAAAGATTGAAACAAAAATCTTCTTGGAGTGACTTTTGAAGAGATATTTTCAAAACTCAGCAGGTGACAGGAAGAATTTTCCACGAGGTGTTATCAGATAACATCCCTCTTGTACAGACTAATAATTCAGAGAAAATGATCACTTTACCTGACTCCTCCTACTCCCAAATGCTGACTGATTTCCTCAGCTACAAGCTATCAGATATATTCTTGGAGTCATCTTTGAGGATGATCTTGATTGATTGAAATAATCAATCAATTTCCCACAGTGCTGATATTCTGACTTGCCGCTAAAAGCTTTAGCAGGAAGGCACATAATTAAACTTCCCGCACACCACCAAACTGCATTATTGTCCTAGAACACATAATCTGCTTCTCAAAATTTTCAGTTAGTGGAGTGCCTGGAAAGGTTTTCAGATACTGATAGCATATATTCAAAATATTAGTCATGATAATAATAATCACAATCTACTTTGATTGGGTGTTTACTATGGACTAGACCATATGCTAAATATCCGAATGTGTTAGATATATTTTTTAAAAATATTTTATTTATTTATTCACTATATATATATATATATATATATATATAGAGAGAGAGAGAGAGAGAGAGAGAGAGAGGCAGAGATACAGGCAGTGGGAGAAGCAGGCTCCATGCCAGGAGCCTGACGCGGGACTCGATCCCAGGACTCCAGGATCGCGCCCTGGGCCAAAGGCAGGCGCCAAACCGCTGAGCCACCCAGGGATCCCCTGTTAGATATATTTTATGATTAAATTCTAACAGAATTAATTCTGTTAGGAATATTTTACTATCAATTCCTTTCTACAGGTAGGGAAACTCATATACACAAAAAGATTAAGCTTCTTCCCCAAGGTGAAAAGACTAAACTCTAAATAGATATGCATTATAAATGATAAAACTTCCAAACCTCTAGAACTAGGAGATAAATGAATAAAGAAAATGAAACATTCTAATAGAAGGCAGAAAGAAAAAAAATAAAGAAAAAACTCAAAATGTGAAATAAACTCACAAGAAATAAACTCACAATGATCAGTGACAATTATGAATATATTTAAAGAGCTATATGTTCTTTTAAAGAGACACAATTAAATATAATGACTTCTCACACTGATGAAATTAACTATATAGAAATATACGTAGGAAACACTAACATAAAACTGATGTGACTATTAATATCAGAATATTACTTTAAGGCAAAAAGAATAAGTATTAGGGATATAGAGAATTACTATATAATAATGAAAGGAATAGTTCAACAGAAATGTATGTCAGTGTTGAAATTATGTGTGCCTAACAGCATATACTCAAAATATGTAACGTGAATGTGAAAATTACAATATGAGATATATCCATAAATCCAAACCATAATAAAAGACTTTTAACACTCCTCTTTTTACAATACAAATATCAAACAATCAAAAAATTAGTGAGGATATACAATTAAACAACAAAATAAATGTGATATAGATCTGAATAAAGAAATAAAATTGAACAACAAAATGCATTAGATTGACTGATAACCAATATCAAGACCTATTATACTCGATTCTTGAGGGATCATTTTCAAAAACTGACCAAAAATTAGTCAATGTAATTGTCAACAGACATCAAAGGACTCATATCATATAGATCACATTAACCAACAACAGTGCAATAAAATTAAAAATCAATTGTAAAAGTGTATTTGGAAGACTTCAAATGTGCTAAATAACTCATGGGTTATTTGAGGTGAAAAATAAAAATGACTACATGTCAAAACTTCCTAAACGCAGCTAAATTGGTATTTAGAGGGAAATTTATAGCCTTTTGTCCCTACATTAGAATGGAAGGGTTGAAATCAATGACATAAGAATGCAACTCAAGATGTTAGAAAATGAGCAATGACCCAAGAAAGTAGAAAAAGAAAAATAATGATGAAAGTAGAAATTTAGAAAATTGCAAACAAAAACACAATAGAGTAAAAAAATGCAAATTTGTTTCATTTTCTGGGGTCATAAAATGGCTACATCTTAGACAAAATTTATCTAGAATTATAGGAAAACTTTATAAGTAGCATTTGGCATAAAAATGAGAAGGTAACTAGAGATGCAAGAGAAATCCATAACTAAATGCCGTATGCCAATACATCTCAAAACTTGGGGAAATTGAACCATTTTCTAGGAAAACAAAATTGGACAAAACTAAGAAGGGAAAGAAAACAATTCAATCGATAACATCAAAGGAATTGGTTTAAAAAGATTGTTATACTCAGTATATTTAGTTCAAAATTCGTGGGAGATTTTACAGGAATTTTCATGGAATGATTCATCTCTATTTTATAAAAATTTGTTCCAGAATATAAAACAAGAAATAGGGCCATCTGGGTAGCTCAGTCAGTTAAGCATCTAACTCTTGATTTTGTCTCAGGTCATGATCTCAGGGTCGTGGGATCGAGCCCTGCACCAGCCCCTGTACTCAGTGAGCAGTCTGTTTGTCCCTCTCCCTCTGCTTCTCCCCCTGTTCCTGCTCTCTCTCTCTCTCTCTTTAAAGTGAATAAATAAATCCTTTTTCAAAAACAAGAAATAAATCTCCTTGTAAGACATTGAATAGTAACCCCAAAAGATAGGTAACTGTCCTAATCCCTGGAACCTGCAAATACTATCTGACAGGGCAAAAGACATTACCTTATATGTATGTGACAAAAAATATGTTTAAGGGTTTTGAGAAGAGGAGTTTATCCTGGTTTATCTGGATAGGTATTCTTATAAGAGAGAGGCAGAAGGAATTTGAGACAGAAGAGAAGATGCAATGTGACCACAGAGCTAGGGACTGGGGTGATGTGACCACAAACCAAGGAATGCCAGCAGCCACCAGAAGCTGAAAGAGACAAAAAGCAAATTCTCCTTCAGAGCCAACACTTTGAGTTCATACTTCTCCATATTTATAAGAGAATAAATTTCTGTTGTTTTAAGCTACCAAGTTTGTGGCAGTGGGTATGGCAGTCACAGGAAACTAATATACCTCCCCATCCCTTTTTAAAAGGACAGGAAAATTTGATTTCTCAGCTCATTGTGAACTGTAGGGAAGCAAACTTATCATAAATGGCTGAGATGTGAATGGTGTTTACATAATCATAATATCTAAACACTGAGTAGTAAGGGTAACCAAAAGTATGATATAATAAGAAAATCTGGGCACCTGGGTGGCTCAGTAGTTGAGCATCTGCCTTTGGCTCAGATCGTGATCCCGAGGTTGTGGGATCAAGTCTCACATCGGGCTCCCAACAGGGAGCCTGCTTCTCCCTCTGCCTGTGTCTCTGCCTCTCTCTGTGTCTCTCGTGAGTAAATAAATAAAATCTTTTTTAAAAATAATAGGAAAATCATAGGGTATATAGGGTTCGTGTAGGGTTAAGCTGTAGAGAGAGCAAAGTCTTTACTACAGTAATTCAATAGGATTAAAATTTTGCCTCAAAAGGGGTAGGGAAGAGGAACCTCATGTGTTGGGCTTTACAGAGCCACAAAAGTTTTCAGCAAGGATGTAACTTAATCATATTTGTGTTTTGAAGGAGATCCTTGCCAGAATACAAGGGGTGTACAATGGTGACCTGAATTCAAATCATGTGGGAATAGACAGAAACAGATGAAGGTGAAGGATGCTCAGGCACCTGTCTACTGTAGTGGTTCTCAAAGTGCAGCCTCTAAATTGTAGCATGCCCTGGGAGTTTGTTAGAAATGCAAATTCTCGGGCCTTCTCCCAAAATCTCTGAGGCTGGAGTCCAGCAATCTGTGCTTTAACAAGCCCACCAGGTGATTTTGATGCATGCTAACATTTGACAGCCACCGAGCTACCGCAGTTTGGTGATTGATTGGATGTGCAGGTTGAAGGAAAGGAAGGGGAATGAGGACAATGTCCAATTTCTGGCTTGGGCAACTGGGCAATAAAGAGGAAAATAAAATTCAAGATAAACAACATGCAAGTCATTTGTAAGTGGAGTTATGCTCATAGCCCACCGATACCTGGGCAGGGAGCAGTTTAGTCTCGAAGAGTCTCTGAACAACAGAGTCTACCTTCAAAGCCCATGAAAGTGTTGGAAAGTGTTCAAATACCATGAAAGTATCGTGGTCTCCCATATTTAACTTCCCCCATGCTAAGTCTTGCTGAAAGTCAGTTTTTGTTTTATTAACAAAGAGCAGGGGATCCCTGGGTGGCTCAGTGGTTTAGCGCCTGCCTTCCGCCCAGGGTGTGATCCTAGAGTCCCAGGATCGATTCCCACATCGGGCTCCCTGCGTGGAACCTACTTCTCCCTCTGCCTGTGTCTCTGTCTGTCTCTCTCTGTGTATCTCTCATGAATGAATAAATAAAATCTTTAAAAAACAAAAAACAAAGAGCTAAGAAACCAGAATTCTTTACAATTCCTTTTAAGATGAGGGCTCTGACATACTGCTAAGATGCCACATGGGAAGGAGTTTAAAGAAGGAGACTGTTAATGACAAAAGGAAGTGATCTCCATGAAATTGATCTTCCTTTTCTCAACAATCTGTCTTGGGCCTTTAAGTGTGTCACATAAATCTTTTCTGGCCTCGTCGTTTCAGGGCACCAAAGAATGAGAAACATATATATGATTAATCTATTTGTTTTAGTGACTATCCCAGGTTTTAGATAACATATCACTAAAACAGTTATCATTTTTTTTGCCTTTAAATTTTTTTTAAATAAAATTCAATTAGCCAACATATAGTATCATTTTTAAAGCCTGGTGCAATAAGATGCCTCTGACCAGGTCATCTCATGCCTGGATCACTACCAAAGCCTCCCCAAACTTGGCTTCTTGCCTCTTCATCCGTATTGCACTCTGGTGCCAGATTAATCTTCTTGAAGCACCTGGAACAGAACTGAATCCATAACTCAGTTACTGAGTCTCTTCCCTTTTCCCAAACACGATATTAAAATAAGTGAGAAATGTGCTATGTCCTAATAAGAGCTAGAAGTATCCCTTCATGGGATACTTTTCAGCAGGAAAAATAAAAAGAGAGTATTTAATTCTTAGCACTTTTTATTTGAAAAATCCGTTGGAAAAATCTAAAGAAAGATGAAGTAGAAAAGTGCTTTGCGCTCTGTAAATTCACCTCCAAGCGTAAGACAACAAATGTGCCTCTGAAAGACATTTGTGCCTGGGGTGAATTGGTCAAGCACGTTGCAAAAATATTGAGTAGACAATGTTGGAGTTGGGACTTTGCATGCAAAGGGGAAGAGCTGTCCATAGAGAGGAAAGTAAATACAGACCACACAGTGGCTCAGGGCACAGAGTGGAGTCACTCTTTTTGGGATGATCAAGAATCAGCCAATAATGACTCTCAAAAGACAGTATATGTAGCTTTGAGGCAGGCACCATGGGGTGGTCACCATTCTGGCCGACTTCTGGCACTGTCTCAGCTTCCCAATGGCTTCTAGCTACCAACGATGAGCAGTGCCCTCTTGGGAGGAGCGTGGTGATGTGCACTTCTAGATTTTCTCACAATCTATGTTCCTCAGCCCTTTTGTCTCAGACCATATAAACAATACACATGGAGTTTGCTCTCATCTCTTCAGCACTGTTTCTCCTTCATCTTCTTAGTCTGATGAATCCTTTTTTTTTTTTTCATCCTTCTAGCCAAGGGGGTGGTAAGGTGGTTGTGTTTGGTTTGGTTTGGTTTGCTTTTGTCCAAAGTGTTTTTCCCAAAACTTTTATCTATTTTATCTATTTCTTAAGTTCCTTCTTTTTCCTTTAAGTCTTAGTTTGTTGTTGTTGTTGTTGTTGTTGTTGTTGTTTTTGAGAACTGAAAGGCAGAAAAGATACTTTTTCTTCTACTTTCTGTTATCACCTTTCTATTTTGGAACTGAAGCAAG
This sequence comes from Canis lupus dingo, assembly GCF_003254725.2. Classification (NCBI taxonomy): domain Eukaryota; kingdom Metazoa; phylum Chordata; class Mammalia; order Carnivora; family Canidae; genus Canis; species Canis lupus. The sequence goes on along the minus strand of NC_064255.1, from coordinate 16,877,551 downwards.
CAATTAGCTGAGACAAGCATGGTTTCTTGAAGGAGAGGAAGGGAAAACCAGAAGAAAATAATCTCTGCAAAATGATAGTTAAGATTAAGCTGACTCATGTGAAATTGTTAATAGCCAAGTTTACTTACAGAATAATAAGTTCAAATGTTTAAAATGTTTTTAAATGTTTTTAAAACCTTTGCTACTACTTATAGATATGTCAAAATTATTATTTAAAAAATACAATCTAACATGGTGTGAACTAAGAATTAATGTACTCTTAGTCCAAAATCTGGGTTAATTAAGGTGAAATTAATCAAAGAGAACTTTCTAGAAGAGATGAACTTTACTGTTCTTGAGATAGGGATATGGGCTAATAGGGAAAATCAAGTAGGGCATGCTACAGGCCAAGGTGACTTTGTCGGGGAAGAGTTCCTTGAAAGGTAAATGGTTCAGGGTTCTAGCTCATGCTGGCTCCTTTTGGCAGCACTATGCTATAGTGGAAGGAACAGTAGATGGAGAATCCAATCACCTGATCTTCAAACCCAGCTAGTGGGGAAGGCTTAGAAAACTCATTAGGCTTTGTAAATCAGTATTACTGTATTTATTGCAAAAAAAAAAAATGAAAATAACACCTCCTCAGCCTCTCACACAGGGTTGTTGTCAGGATCAAATAAAATCATGTAAAGAGCTATTAAAAATGCAAGTAATTTATTTATAGCAACTGCTTTTGAAGTCTCATTTAGGTACGGTGTGGCTTCATGCATATTATTGATATCAAATTTGGAAAAGAAGAAAATAAACTTGTCTTCAGATGCCCAAGAAATGTCAATAACATTTCAATTATGAATGATAAAAGAGAGACATCAGCAAAACCTCAAATTATTACCCCAGGCTCTGGCTTGACAAACATTCTTTCTAGGCAATGTTTTTCTATGCTGATTTTTCTTACATATTTCTTCCTCTTCTTTTCTTTTTCTCTTTGTTGTTTTCCTCCTTATACTCTTCCTCCTCCCCCTCTTCCTCCTCCTCTCTCCTCCCCCATCTCAAGTTGTTGAACATTACATGAAGCCAGATTCTAGCTTAAGTTACCAATCCTTCACATCTAATTATATATTAATCTCTTTTCTGTACTCTTTCTGTTCTGTTGGCCAGCATTTTGTGCTGAATATTTACTTCAAAACATAAATCTGTGTAATATAAACTTGTGGAAATAATATATTTAATGGAGAAAAAAACCAACCTGTTTTAGACAACCAATCCATCTCGTCGTCCCATGATCACCCCTCATATGCCCTATGGGTGTTTCTCTGGTCAGTGGATTTTTCAAGACTTACAGCTGCCTCTGACTGCCCACACCCTCAGGGGAGCCTGGCCAGCTTGGTCTGGGTCCTGTTCTCTACAGCCATCCCCTGATCCCCTTGGGCTCTCCTGCTGCGGTGGTGAGGCTGTCTCACAAAGCCCTGGACTCAACACTTTCCATGTTACTTCTCTTCTCACCTCACTTAACCTTTCATATTAGTGACAATAACAGTCGCTAGGATGCTGAAGGCCCATCTGTGAGGGGCTAATTGATTTCCCTCCGTCACTCCATATTTATTTTTTCCCCTTGTTTCCAGAAGCATGCTCTGAACCAAAGGCCATGCATGGCAGCAGCTCATGCTGGCAAAAATCCTGCTTTTATTATTCCTTCCCTGGCAACAATTATTTATCCAGCTTGTCAAGAGACTGAGGACATCGTGGCAACCATCTGTTTCCCTCTGTCTGAATCCTTTAATGTAGTTAGACTCCATTTTCAGGAGCACCTCACTAATGCTGCTTGCATTTCCTTCCATTTGTGTGTGCTAGTGTTGGCAGTGTTTCTTCACCAGGGTTGGCATTCTTCATGCTTGTTCATTCGATTAGCATCCTTCTTTTGTTAATTAACTGCTTAGCTTCCAGCAAGGGATGTCTTGCTTAGCTTTCCCTGAATCCTTGAATGAGTCTCTTTCATCTCCTCTCATCTAATCTGACACCATCTCTTGGTCCTGTTGCTTTAACAGAACCTCCGAAGGGCTCCGGACTACCTGATCTCTCAAAGTGTCCTCAGTTCAGGGCTCATCTTTTCTTGCCTGGAAGACTAAAACAGCCTGATCACCTTGTGGACAAACCTCACCCCCAAGAAACCACACCTGCCAAGTGATTTTACCCCACACATGGATGTGTTCATGGCACTGCCCAGCTTGAATTCCTTAGGAATTTTCAACTGTGCTCAGGCTAAGCCCGTCTACTTTGGTCACAACACAACCACCTTTTGAAATCTACCCTCTGTTTTCTCTCTAGCAGCATATTATGCTATACCCTTATATTTTTTCCTCCTCCCTCAATAGCCCTGGTAGTGCTTCCGAATTGGTGTTGGTGGTGTTGGTGGGAACATTTGGTAATATCTGGAGACATATTCAGTTGTCAAAACTGGGGAGGAGAAGGGGGATGCTGCTGGCATCTACTGGGTAGAGGTCTGGAGTGCTGCTAAATATCCTACAATGCACAAGACAGCTACACATGGCAGAGAATCATTCAGCCACAATGTCTATAGCACTGTAGACTGAGAAACTCTGTTCTAGCCAGACCAATTATTGGAGTTGTCTGAAAGCACCATGCTCCTTGCTCCTCCATATCTTTGCCCAGTGACCTTTCCTCTCCAATGCATCTCTCTCTCCTATCATCTGCCTGTTAATATCTAAATGTCCTCCAAGGTTCAGCTCAAGAATCCTTTAATTTGGATTTCCTGACCATGTACAATGTCTGGTGCCCCTCTTAAGAGCTTTTAGTCATCCCGAATCTCAAGATACACACACACACACACACACACACACACACACTATGTACTATGATGTTAGGTTCTGGGATTAAAATAGTGAGCAAAATTAGCATAGTCAAAGCAATTATACAATCAACAATCTGGTGGGGGAGACAGGAAGTCATCAAATGAGTCCGCAAATAAACGTGCTGCCTAAATCTGTGTGCCCACCTCCTGTCTGTGTCAAAAACTCATTGCCTTTATTCTATTCATGAATTCTGTCCAGGGATCTCTCCTGGCCCTTGCATTGGCAAGATTTCATTTTGTTTTGATCTTGTGTTAATACTTCTTGTGTTTGTGTGTGTGTGTGTGTGTGTGTGTGTGTGTTAATACTTCTTTAAAACCTGTCTCAAACACAGGACCAGAATCTAAATTCCTTAGCACTGTGTCCCATGCCATTCCCAGTAGACCTTCCCTTCCATAACCCTTTCCCAAACTCTGTACCTCATGATCCTGTCATGTTATGGCCACACCCTAGTTCTTTTTCCTTCTTCCATCAAGACCTAATTCAAGTATCCCCTCCTCTTCACAGGTTCTCAAAACACAGTTAGTTCCCGTGTAGGCACTCTGAACACATGGCATGTATTTGTATGTCAGCACTCAGTAAAGAAAAATGGTGAAAGGCATAGCGTCTTGAGTCTGACAGCTCCAAAGTTACTTAATCTTTCTAAGCCTTAATTTCCTCATTTGAACAATAAATAAAAGAATAGTGCCTCCAGCATAAGTTTCTGAAAAAATTAAATAAAGTAATCCATGTGAAATGCCCAGCATAGTATTAAGGACTCGATAAATGTTAACGGTTATTACAGTCTATAACTATATTGTAGGCTATATAACTGATTCTGTAGCCTTGCCTGGACTAACTGCTTTTTCCCTGAGGATAGGACCTGTATATTATTCAATACTGTAACCCAGACACAAGAAAAGCCTAAACAGTAGATGCTTACTGCATGTTTGAGTCAAGAATAGGGAGCACAGTGGCCTCTCCTGTAGCAATTTAATAACCAACATCAACTGGATACGGCGGTGGTGATAAGCACTTTCTGCAGATTGCCTCCCTTAATCCTCACAATCGCCCTCTGAGATTGGTACTATTATTATCAGTTCCCATTTTACAGAAAACTGGGGCACAGAGAGATAAAGGGCCTGCCCAAAGTTACACAATTAAATGCTCAGTCTACATTTAAGTGCAGGGAGTTTAAATCATTAGATCTTTACTAAAAAGCTAAGTAGAGTCAATATTTACTTCAGGAATTCATTGATGACACAAAGAAGCTTTTCAACTGGATGCAAATGATACAAAAAGACCCACATCTTGGGGCACCTGGGTGGCTCAGTTGGTTAAGCATCTGCCTTTGGCTCAGGTCAGGGTCCTGGGGTCCAGAGATATGAGCCCTGAGTCGGGCTCCCTGCTTAGCAGGGAGTCTGCTTCTCCCTCTGCCCTTCACCCCACTTGCTCTCTCTCTCAAATAAATAAATAAAATCTTAAAAAACAAAGAACAAATAGAACACCCACTTCTTTTTCAGAGCCACCATTACTTTAGGCTTCCAGAAGCCACTCCCAGTAAGAGTCAGGGTGTAGGTTGGAAGGATGAGGAGTGGGAGGTATTTATCTTTGAACCCAAACTAGACACTTTTAAACAAGGCAACTACACATTTGCTTTCTACATTTTCCAGGATCTTATATAATATACAATGTGAGATATATGTAAAAGGGGAGCAGGAGAGAATTAGAGGGATGAATGCATCCCATCAGGAAAATTGAGAGAAAAATGGCTTATTCACACATGAATGAAGAAATATCTTGGTGGAATCCCTAAACAGGGATGACATTGCCCCCTAATGATACAGGCCACCTAATTGCCAGGTTTTTACTAGGAGGCGAGGAAGAGAAGTATTTAGGAAGTGTATAAAAGAAGCAATCTCCACAGCATTTTGGTCACAGGTAGTTCCTCTAGCAGGAGTTCATAGAGCATAACTCAACTGTAAAGAGGACCTGGGGAGTTCTTAAACTACCTGGGCTCCTAGGGCACCTATTTAAATTCTTAATTTTAGCCAAATGAGAATCATCCCTGCAGCAAAATAAGGCAAGCCACTGAGTTCCACAGTTTGCTCTCAGAGAAAACTGTAATTAATCCTCCAAAAAGTCATTGGGATGTAAAACTTTCAGTACAGAGAGCAAATGTTATTAAAGTTTCACGCTTTTCCCATGGATTAATGGTGCTGCCGCCTCATTCTAAGACACAGCTCTGGGGTCCAGGCTGGGGGCTTGGGTTATAGGTGACACTATTATAATGAGGTCCTTCAGGCTGGCCTCATTAGGTGGCTGAGTCTCTGGCTCAAGAAGGAAAGGTAACTCAGGTGCAACCCCAAATCTACTGAATAGTTACGGAAGAGGGGTGCCTTAGTGAGATGCCTATTTAATGAGTGAACGTGTCTGATACCCCTATTAACTTACTTTGCTCTCTACTCTCCTGATGGAGGAGAATAAAAGTCATAGAGACCCCAGAAAACCAAATACAGCGGAAACTGTGAGCACTCAGGAAGGGAGAGGAGAGGCAGGCAGAGATGAAAACAAACCACTTGGACTATGAATTTGAAAGAGACGTTACCCCAATGGCATCAATTTCGTTGATTTGTGGGGAAGAAGAAATGCATTGAAGAGGAGACAAAAGGCAACCACTTAACCTATAAACAATGCAAGAAGGAAAACAAGTGAATTATTTGCGGAAGCTATTTGAGTAAATATATAGCCTTTAAATATATATTTTTTATTGTTCACAATGGGGAGAGGTAGTTCCCCAAACATAAATTGGGGCACAATCCACAGTAAGGAGGAAGACATGCTAGAAAACAAAAGAAACAGATGGACTTTGCATTGATTATAATATATGGAATCATATCTATCATTCAATCATGCAGCATTCAAGAAACAAGAAGGAAAAACCAAATCTGATCCTGTGTGTGCATACCAATCTTTAAGTAATTAAATTACAAAATATCCTTACCGTGGGAACAAACTGAACACAATTTGATATTGCAGGTTCTCTCACACACACAGAAGTCTCTTAGATATTTGTTGTTTATTCTTAGATAAATGAATTTCTTAAATTATTAGAGATGTTCTTCATAATTTAACCAAACTATGCTCTTTATTACAACTATATGTATTATATGTTGCCTATTACATATTTAACTTTGCTAATGAAGCACCAGTTATTCTATATTAGACATGCAATATATAGCATATGAAATATATAATTCTATAATACAGTACATTCACATTATATGGTTATATATTATATAATTATATATGAAATTATACTAGCAAAGCACCAGCAGAAGAGATTTCTGGTTAATAGATTTCCCTATTTGATAGAATTTTTGGTAAGACAGGTTAATTTTTATTCTTGGCCAATGAAAGAAATGATGCAGAGGTAAGTGCCTCGAAGACCAGGGAATCAGGGAAAGTAAGTTTTTCTTCAAAACTTATTTCTTGATCTCAGTCATATGTGAGAACTAACTCCTTCAGTATCCATAGGTTTACTTTTCCCTGGAAGCAACACATTTTAACTCTGAGCCCAATTATCCTCAGTGGTTCAGACTTTGCTTTGGTTTCAGAGCTCATCTAGACAAGTGCTTTCTCTGGAATACATTTCTTCCCTTGTAAGTATGAACCAAATGAATCAGCAATCAGAAAGACAGCCAGGATGTGATTAGCCAGAGTATACTGGATAAACAGTGTTTTAATTCCCCACATGTTGACAAAATTTATAATATTGCAAATTACAAAATTCACTCTGGGTTATCCAGGGGAAATTAAAATTAAATACTGAGCACCATGACTTTACTGCCCTTCTGGCCAGACTTGAGCAACCAGATGGCATTCATTCATCAGATAGTATGTCACTGTGGGCCTCATGGATCCCTTGACTGGGGACTAAGGACCTTGTACTGGCACTGTCAGTGGCACCTGGCTCCCATATTTATTCCTATAGCGCCCCTGTTGTGACCATAAGACCTGATATGAGATATGATACTGCTGTAAGCATCCATATAGCACTCGGTCCCTGTATAATATCTCCAGATTGAGGCAAAGACCATGGGGGTTTGCTGGATATAGTTGGTGGAACAGAACCAAGCATGTAATCAAGTTGGCTCATCTGTCAATAAGGAGGCTGGGAGAGAGGAAAGACCAAGGAGATGGGAGAGTGAAGCTGCCTTACAAGCTGTAAGGCAAACAAGGGGAGGAAAAAGCAGAGGAGATTAAAAAGAAGAGCAGGGAGCGGGGACAGAAAACCCCATTTCATAAGGCATAGAGGGAAAGGCTGAGTCGAGTCTGAGAGGAAGAGACAGACACAGGGTGATACCACAGTACTGAGTGATAAGACTGTTTAAACCTATCCTGCCCTGCAGGAAGGAAGCTTGGGTGCTCCTCCGTGCACGTATATGTGTTTGTACGTGTGCCTGTGTGTACCTGCTGTCTCATAGAGCAGGTGATGTGTCTGGACTGCTGCCCGGGTCTGCACTGGTAGTCTATAACCGGGACTTGGCAGGTGAGGGAACAGTGAAAATAACAACAGGAAAGCCCAAGCAAAGCGAAGACTGGTTGTATATGTTTCGATATAGGAAAATGTAAGAGCCCACAAGAGGAGTGAGAAAGACTTAATTCTGTCTTAATTCTGCTGTTAATAATACAGTAATGGCACCATTTATTAGGCACACTCTTTTCTAGGCATCTCAAGGAGCTAAGCCCTCTTGTCTAAACCCAGCACCAACTGCATGTAGCAGGTCCTGCTGTCTTCTCTCTGGCACAGGACCAAACCAGAAGATCTTTAGGAACTTACCTAAGATCACACAGCAGTGGGGTGAGGGGAAAAGGAAGGAAGGCAAATCTGGGACAGGGGTCAGAATCATCCACACATTTAACTTGCTTCACTTATTAAAGTCTGGGTTAAGATTCTTATCTGACAAAAAGAATTAGAACTACAAATGTAGGAAGATCACTAACCAAACACCTGCTGAGACTCCCTCCTGTTCTTTAAGTCAACGCAACACATAGGGTCCTTTACTTCCAACTAGGGAATAATTGATACTGACATTGTAGGTGGCTCGGGTCTTGTCTAAAGTCTTTTTAATTTATTTTTAAAAAGATTTTATTTATTTATTTATTTATTTATTTATTTATTTATTTATTTATGAGAGAGAGAGAGAGAGAGAGAAGGGAAGAGCATGAGCAGGGGAGGAACAGAGGGAGAAGGACAAGCAGACTCCTTGCTGAGCATGGAGCCTGATGCAGGGCTCAATCTGATGACCCTGAGTTCATGGCCTGAGCTGAAATCAAGAGTTGGGCTCTTAACCAACTGAACCGCCCAAGTGCCCCTAAAGTCTTTCTCCTTTAAAAACAACTTTTTATATCATGGGGAAGAGGGTGATACACAAGTTTGTCAGGAGAATGACATAAACATTTACAACTAATTTTCCTATTTTATTCATGAAACCTGATGAAAAGAAAGCTTTGTTCTGGAAACATAAATGGTCAAATTGATGCACAGGCTATGATGAGTAGCCCACAAGGTCTATGGGCCTTTTGCCCGAGAGGAGAAAGTGACCTCTTGAAAGTAAATAATGGAGTCAATGTGGGTGTGAAAGGAAGTATCACACTCATGTATGGCAGCTTTGATCATACCCACTCTCCTAAATCTTACAACTTCCTTAGCATAGCCACGAAATCCTGCCTGCTTCCAGAAGTCAAAGCCAACACAACAGTGGTGCCCACAGTAGGCACAGAACCGCCAATGCTCTGTCTCTAGCTATTTTAGATTCTCAATAGAAATGCAGCCCAATAGTAAATTTATTTTTTATTGGTGTTCAATTTGCCAACATATAGAATAACACCCAGTGCTCATCCCGTCAAGTGCCCCCCTCAGTGCCCATCACCCAGTCACCCCCACCCCCTGCCCTCCTCCCTTTCCACCACCCCTAGTTCGTTTCCCAGAGTTAGGAGTCTTTATGTTCTGTCTCCCTTTCTGATATTTCCCACACATTTCTTCTCCCTTCCCTTATATTTCCTTTCACTATTATTTAAAAAATAAAATAAAATAAAACACACACACACACACACACACACGCACACACACAAAGAAATGCAGCCCAAGGCTATTCATGTCTCTTGTGGGATATTTTCTTACTGGTGTGGGTGGGGCTGCTCAATAGGCAGAAGGTGGTTAAGAGCTGTGAACGGAGACATGGGGAGTGAGAGGTCTGTCCCCCAAAATGTTTCTAGGCTACTGTGCAGCTGATTATCACAGTCTCTGCATTTTCCCACATGACTCACAAACACACACACACACACACACACCCCTCAGTTATAGGAAAACTTTTAAAATAATGTATCTCTTTTACTACAGGTGTTTTTGAAGAAGGGACACAGCAAGTCACAGCAGGGCATCTTAAAATTTCCTGTGCCTGTCTTCCTGAGGTCTTCTTGGGGGTCATTCACAAATCTGTTCTCCCAGATTCTCTTGTCTGGGTCCACACGGTGCTTACAGCATCACTGGGCTGTCCCTTCCACTTCTCTCTTGGGCCAGCCTCCTTCCTTCCAAAGCCCTGGTACTGGCAGCCACGCTGTTGACCTGCAGCTGTTTTCAGCACTCAGGAAATCTGGTCAAGTCTGATTGTTCATATTCCAGGTGCAGCCCCCTGGAATACTGGTGAATATAATTTTAAGCCTCATTATAGAAAGAAAGGAGGAAGCTAAAAATAGAAACTGGTAGAAACAAGACTGGGAATCCTGAAACAATTAAGAAATAAGAGAGACAGGAAGGCTTAAGGTCAAAATGATATGTAGATTAATGGATGTTTTATTGAGTGGTTCAGTAGAAAATCGGGGTAAATCAAAGAAGAGATAGAAAAAGAGATCAGTTAGGATATTTTAAAAATAAACCGAAGCAAAAAAATATAGACAAATTAATATCTTATTTGTTTTTGTTGAAACAGATTAATTGATTAAAATCTTACAGAATATATAAAATATCAATTGTAAATATTGTTTGTCTTATCCAATGGAGAAAAATGATATTTTAGGGGACCCCTGAGTGGCTCAGTGGTTTGGCACCTGCATTCGGCCCAGGGTGTGATCCTGGAGTCCCAGGATAGATTCCCACATCGGGCTCCCTGCATGGAGCCTGCTTCTCCCTCTGCCTGTGTCTCTGCCTCTCTCTCTCTCTGTGTCTCTCATGAATAAATACATAAAATCTTAAAAAAAATGATATTTTAGTCAAAACACCATTAGTGGCTTTTAGCCACTAATTAGCCAAAGATGCCCCCACAATTTGCTGGTTTTGGAGAGAAATTTGAAAAAATTAATAGAATAATCTTAATGAAACAGAACCTGTACTTTGCAGTGTGATGGGGGAGGGGCCCCACACCTGCAGTTAAGTATTTGCCCCTTCCTCTCTCCCTCCCTCCCATCTCTGCTAAATGGAGACCAGATACATATGTCAAGGAGACGCCTGTCACTTCATCTGCATATTAACTGTTCTATTAACATTCCTGCAAAAAAGAAGTCCATTAAAGTTTTGCCTCCAAAGAGGGAAAGGAGTAGAAATAAATTATTAGCTGAAGGACATTTGGGGAAGAGATCTTTTGAGCATTCATTATTACTGTTTACAACTAATTGAAATCAATTACTCGAGTGTTCAGTTTCGTCCTTGGGAATGCTTTATTTCTTCCCACTTCTGAGTCAGTAGGGTTCTGATTTGTTAGCTCTGTAAAAGGATCTCAGAGGCCTCAATGAGGTAATTCAGTTTTCAAGACAGACTATGCTTTGCCTGGAAGGCAGAAATGTGGGGACTCCCTTTCTGAGGAGACGCAGAGTGATGATACTTTGGGCTGGGAAGGAGGCGAGACACTCATCGAGGAAGCAGTTGGACAGACTAATGGTGTACAAAGCTGAGGGTAGTTTCCTGAAGCAGGATCTAGATGATATCAACCATGCCATCTGCATTCATCCCATGTCTTCTGCGATTCTTGCAGGAAAGAACAGCCTAGTGTCATCAAGTTTTCTTCCTTTACACTTGTATCCTAGAATTCCTTTTCCTAGTCCAATGTACAATTGGATTATGAGACTTGAGAGCACTGGGAGAAGTCTTACACTTGAAGTGAAACCTATTGGAGACTACCTTTGTACCTGAAATCCTTACCCTGGTCATTTCTAAGGTTATACACTTTGAAGGCAGCTCTTGAATGATAGTGTTTCCAATTATTTGTCATAAATTCAAGATGAATTATATTATCATATGAATCATAGGAGAGACCAGGATGCAAAAGAATGGGACACAGGATAGGTCAGTTGATAAGAGATTAAGGGAAGGAGATTTGGAGATGCTATGTGCTTCCAGAAGGGTGGGTTGGTAGAAAGAGCACTGAACCAGGAATGAGAGGTCTGGGGTTTGAGCTCTCTCTTGGTTTCTTCTTAACTACATGGCCTTGGATAAGTCATTTGCAATTTCAAAATTTCAGTTTTCTCATTATAAAGTTGAGATAATAGCATGTCCCCTAATGACCTCACAGAGCTATTGTGATTGTAATGCAAAGTGATCAAGGCAGATCCAGTTTTTTAAAAAAAATTTTTACTTAAATTCAATTAGCCAACATATAGTACATTATTAGTTTCAGACGTAGTGTTCAATAATTTGTCAGATGCGTGTAACACCCGGTGCTCATCATACCACGTACCATCCTTAATGCCCATCACCCAATTACTCTATCCTCTCACCCACCTTCCAGCAACCCTCAGTTTGTTTCCTATATTAAGGGTCTCTTGTGGTTTTTCTCCCTCTCTGATAACTTTCCATTCAGTTTCCCCTCCTTTCCCCTATGATCCTCTGTGCTGTTTCTTATATTCCACATATGAAAGAAACTGTATGATAATTGTGTTTCTCTGTTTGACTTATTTCACTCAGCATAATACTCTCCAGTTCCATCCATGTCGATGTAAATGATAAGTATTCATCCTTTCTGATGGCTGAATAATATTCCATTGTTTAAATATACCATATCTTCTTTATCCGCTCATCTGTTGATGGACATCTCCACTCTTTCCACAGTTTGGCTATTGTGGACATTGCTGATATGAACATTGAAGTGCAAGTGACCTTTCAGATCCCTACCAGGTTTTATGGGGCCTGAAGCTTATAGAACTTGAGGTGCCTGGTTAAAAAAGAGGATTACTAAATTATAAAAACAAAATTAGGTATAAATGTGGAAATTTAGAATAAGAAAAGAAATCACAATACATTATAAAAACTGTATATCCAGTTCAAGTTTATTTTAGCCAGATGTCAAAAGTGCTGCAAAGAAAGTGGCTAGGAAGAGACATGTGAGAGAAGGTAAAGAGAGATTGTAACAAATTGCATTTCAAATACTGACTTTTGCAAATTTTACAAAAGCACAGAGCATGAGAACACATTGCTAGGGTCTTGGAAGGGACTTGTACCTGCCAGGTGCCCAGAAGCCAAAGCTTCCTTAGCTTCGCGGTAAATCAGTTTTTGAGATAATGTTTGTTAAAGGTGTTTATGAGCTGTGAAGTAAAATATAAGTGAAACATATTGTTTGCATTTTCTCCATTTCCAGAGTTGTTGCCTGATGGGAAGTCTATTTAACAGACTGCTATTCTCATACCATTACAGTAAACTTGATGCAAATTGGGGTTTAGATGGTTTGTGTCACAGCCACAATCTAGATTATTTGGTTAAAAGTGCATATCTACTTAAATTTCCCAGGTCAGAATATATACACCCAATTGCATTTATAAAGCAGGCTTTAGATTTATAAGTGATTCATTTACAGTTTATAGAGCTTAAAATACATACTTTTTTTGAGCCTTCGATCGTCTATGCTATGTAACAAACCATCCCAAAACTTTATAGCTTAAAACAATAATAATCCTGTATTATTTCTCCTGCTCTCTGTGCTTAGTTATTTGGGAGTGGTTGGGATAAAGTAATTCTGGTGTGAGGTCCCTCATGTTGCAATTGGATTTGGGTTGGGGTTGCAGTCATCCATAGGCTTAACTAAATCTAGAGGATTTGCTTCCAAAGAGCTCACATAGTTGGCAAGTTGGTGCTGGCTGTTGGCCAGGAGCCTGTTTTTCTCTATGTGGAATTCTCTCTCTGGCTGCTTGACTGTCCTCCCAACGCGGTGGCTGGCTTCCCCCAGAACAAGTAGTCCAAGAGAAGGAAAGAGCCAGTAGGGTCACCGTGCCATTTATGACCTAGCCTCGGGAATCATTAGCATCACGTCTCTCGTATTCTTTTGGTCTAGGAAATTAGAATTCAATCCAGTGAAGAGAACAAAGACTGTTTCTCAGTGGAGGATTATCAACATCACATTTAAGAAAAGCATGTAGAATGGAATATATATCAGTACATCCATCTTTGGGAAAGAGTATGCTACAAGCCTCATACAAACTTGGGCCATGGGTAGGGCAAACATTTGTATCCTTTATCATCAGGAGGGGACACTTCAAAGCATTTTGCCAATAAGAAGCCTGATAAGCCTAGGTTCAAATTCTGTCGACTATAGCTTATTCTCTGAATCATGCTGGGAAAAGCTCCTTAACCTCTCAGGATTTCAGTTTCCTTATTTGTTAACTCATAATAATATAATATAATATAATATAATATAATATAATATAGTTATCATAAAGCTCACATGAGGTAAGGAGTATGAAGGGATCAACCCAGTGCCTGACACATAGTAAATACTTGATAAATAGTAGGTTCATTTTGGAGATCAGAAAACAGCAAATGGAATGTTAAGCAATTACTCATTAAATAATTTCTCAAAATCACAAGCTATAAAAAATCAAATTATCGAAACAAGATATTTTAATCTGGAGTTCAATAATTTATTCATTTAGTAGAGCACTGAAAAATGCACTCATATGGTAAATAAATGACCACTACTTTGTGTTTGTATGTGATTTACATAGATTTGTTCAGATAGCTTGATTATAAATAGGAGCCTTTCTTTTAGTTTAATTTCAAATAACCAACTGGAGAATTAAAACTCTTCCGGTTCCAGGTGCCCATTATTTCCTTTTGGATGATAAATGTCATCCACATTATTGATGATGGAAGCACTAAACTTATGAATTGCTTTTTAATTATTCAATTTGATAAGATATACAATATGTAAAATTAATAGGAGCTTCAGTCGGGAGCAAATTTCCATTTTTTTCCCTTAGTTAACAGACTTGGTATAAACAATAATACAGCTGAGCTTAGTACACAGGAAAATGTGATCATATTTTAAAATTGTTATGCATATTAGCTAATTGTGTTCTCTTTTTTGAATATTAAAGGTGATTAAAGGGCTTTGTTTACCTATGATTATTTGGGCCATATCAGTTGGGAGGTTGAGGGGAAGGGTTAGCAGAATATGTTTAATGCACTAAGCATAGGTATAATGTTTCCATAATTCATCAGCTCTACTTTGCACACCTTCCTGTGCATTTACAGAGACTGCATACATTATACAGTGATGGATGGGATGCTGATTAAATAAAATTTGCTGCTCTTGCCCAGAATACATTTTTTTCACATTAATTTTAAAAATTGTAAATGGTATCCTTAAAAATGACTGTTTACACCAGAATTGAACACCAGAGTTAACCAGAGTTATTAAGAATTTGACAAATACAAAGTTTTCTTACCCTTGACTTCTGCAGAGGGTACTACTTTTACTCTTCCCCATCAAGACTAAGAAACGAAGCAAAGTAAGGTACAAAGCCCAACCTCAGACTTTCAGTAATTCTTGATTTCTTCATAGTGTTCAAAATACTGTGCAGGATATCCTCCACCCCTAAGGAAATTGGTGATACCAGCAAAGCTATTCTATCTTCAACCAGGAGAATCATGGGGTACCTTCCCAGTTAATGGGTCTCAGAAATCAGTAACAATATCCATTTAGCTTCATTTAACTTAGTCTTTCTGAAGTGTATTTACACAAGGAGTTCTATTTTGCTGTTTGGTTTTTTGAAGAACTTTGACTGACATCTTGTAGACTGTCATCCTCTTATACAGGCTACGTACTCACTACTCCAGTGCATATCTGTAATACCATTTTACTTATCAAAGCTCCTACTGATGGATATTTTAGTTGTTAGCAAATTTTTCCTAATTTAAATCCCTCCTCCCATTTATAAACTTGTTCATGTAGTACATGTCTTTAGATTTCTAAAAATGGGATGTGTGGTCTTGACCTGGTCTTGATGTATGTGCCACAGATGGAGCTCCTAGATGTTACTACATTTCTCAGTGGAAACCTGAGTGCAGTCCTCTCTTCTCTGCAGGCGAAATCTTATGGTGGCTCCATAGTGACAATTAGGGCAAGATGCCCTGATGTTCAGGGACAGACAAAACACCATCTGCTGCACTTCTGTGAAAGCCAGCTCTCTCCTTCTTCCTGCTTCCATTCTAGATCTGAATATACATTTTCATCAAGTGTAAAGTCACCTTACAGAGACAGCAGGTGAGTACCTGTGGCTTCCTGGTTGAGAAACACTTGGGATACTGTGCATGGTTGCCCTGGATTGTAGTCAAGCCTAAGTCACCAGGTACACACTCTCCTGCATTGCCCTCTGCCTACTGCTTTCAATTCCCTTCTCATTCACTTTCTGCTATTGGCAGTTTACAAAAAGAGTGGTGCCTGGACCATAGAGAACAACTCTCCAAAGTCCATCTGTTTCCTAGGGCACTAGTGCGACATCTCTATTTAGTTTTTGGCCTTTATTTTCATTGGTGAATATAATTTCTCAGCCAACATTTGGGCCAAATAATTCATTTGCAGTTGAGAATCAGATATAGTCTTGTGTCTGAACATCATCATTTGTGTATTTTGGAAAGACTCTGATTCTACCCAGTTCTCATTATGACTTATATTTGCATAAAACCTCACCTAACTATTTTACCGATTACTTTTCAGAGCAAACCTGCATGATCTTTGTTGCTGTATCTGAACATGACTAGCTAGTATTGTACTCATTCTTATATCCAAACATCACTAGCTAACATCTTCCTTCCCCAAAAAACTTCCATTCTTTCTCTCCTTTCCTCATCCCTATATCCCTCCTCTCCAATTTCATAAACTTTGTCTTTTCTTCAGTACTTAGAGCCTGTCTAGAACCTTAGAGGTACCACACCCACCCGACCATCCTAATCCAATAGGATCTTTCCCTACATTTTACTAGGCATCTATCATATTTAGCCTTGTATTCCCACTTGTCTTTTAAAAATAAATGTCTGTGTGCTTTGTCTTCAACTGGACTATGAGAATCTTGAAGTCAGTGACTCTCTTTGCATCCTTTCCAATTTAAGAAACATACATCCTCTTTAGTTTTCTAGAGACTATAGCACAGAGGCATAGATAGTATGTGTTCAAGTCAGCATAGAACCTACTGAGTAACCCTCACCATCCTTGATGGCTCTCCTCTTCACTATTTAGGTTTTGATTTTCTTTCTTTCTTTCTTTCTTTCTTTCTTTCTTTCTTTCTTTCTTTCTTTCTTTCTCTTTCTTTCTTTCTTTCTTTCTTTCTTTCTCTTTTTAGATTACATATGGCAGGTTCCCACTAAGCCATGACACTTAAGAGTTCTCTTTCATTTTTTCTTAAGGTGGCAAGTGCATTAATTACCATTCTTAAAAACTATGTGTTTATATATATTAAGGAAATTGGAATGTCTCACTGCAAATATTTCTCAGGATTTTAGGCAATGAGAGTGGCAGGGATACCTGCTTCAGGTATTGACTTATGGTAAATAGTTAGAAAAGATTATTTTTAAACATTTATTGATATCCTACTATGTGCCAGAACTCATCTTAGGTTCTGGAATTAAGCAGTGAACAAGACAGACATAATCCCTGACCTCATGAAACAAATACATTGAAGATCTTTTGCTCTTGGAAAACTATGAACCCAACCTTGAAAGCTGAGAGAGAAAAGAAATATGAGTAGCCATTTGGAATTCTGGGCATAAAATATATGCATCACCTATTTTATGAAGACATGCTAGTACGTGGTTGCATAAAATGGAGCTTTTTTTTATTATTCTTTTATGGATTGGCCATAGACTATGCAATACAAGTGGAACATAAAAGAATAATGGAAAAGACGAGACCTGACTAAATAAATCCCTTGAAAGCTTTTTTTTAAACACACTGTCATGAGAATAGATTCCCCTTGCACCTTTTTTTTTTTTTTTTTTTTTTTTTTTGCTTCTGTTCTTTTCTAGGTCACCGGAAATGAAAATATATTAGAGGAACGGCATGTGCATTAAAAATCTTTGCAATATCTCCACATCAAAACTAGATCTTTAAAAACCAAAAGAAAATACTCAAAATAAATATATTGGGGGAAGGGCACTGAATAGCATTTGAAAAACCTGAAAATAAGCCTCCCCCCCCACCATTTGTCTAGGCTGGTGGCTATTACTATAATAAGGAACTGAAGCCAAACAAATGAGACAGTTTTAGTGACAGTTTTCAGATTGTAATCATGCATGTCATGAACACATAATAAGCATTAGATAATCCTCACGATAGGGGTTATGGGAATGTTCTACAGAATAAATAAAATGAGGTGGTTAGAGCAAGGCAACATTTACTGTGAATTTGGGTTCATATATATGAAACAACAGGGTACAGATGTGTCATTTCCATAATATGATATGAAATAGCTCCTCATTGTTAGAAATTTCTGAACCACAGTGAACGATAGATGAATGATTGGGAGGTAGAATCTGAATGCTCTATGATAAAAATGAGGTATTGATTCAGTGAGATTTTAATTTAGATTAGTTCACTTAGAAAAAGTAATAAATTGAAATGTACTAGACACGGCTCACATTCGAAATGACTTATCAGGATCCCAAAATGAAACCTTAGGCAAGCAATAATTTTAACTGTAGCACTCCCCCCCGCAAGTCACCCACACTAAATTATAGCATCTTTGCAAATAATTTGGACATGAAGGAGACAAGCAGTATGTCTCTGAATGATGGGTGGGAGTTTGAGTTTCAGTGACAGAAGAAAAGATGGGAAAAGAACTGGAAGTAAGTGTCCGGCCGAAATAAATTAGGAAGACAAACATCTGAACTATTTAGAAAAAGGATTTGATGTAAGCCTTGCCATATATTTGCCTGATGCCTCATTCACTTTGGTGGTTTTGGATGGTCAGGTGAAACGTATTATTATCTGTAGACAAATACGGAATTGCATCTTTTTGATTCATATCTGGCTTCCTTGAGATTTTAATTTGTTGGTATTCAACTTTGCTTTGAAAGAATTTTTCATTCTGTCTTTTTAACCTTTTATATGTGCAGCTAAGTCAAATAGTGCGTGTAAATCCGCTAACACAAAGCTTGGTCTATAGTAGGCTAATAATAATAGTAATTATGAAATCTCTCCTCTTCACTATTTACTATCTAGTGGTGTTTGAGCTATTCCTATAAGCCAGGCACTGAGCTAACCGCTCTTATTGCATTTAATGTGGAGTTCAGAAAGCATTGCGTCCCTTTATGTGCAGTCATGCCTCACGTTTGCATTTAGTTTTACATTTTCTATACCAAAATCATGATCACAGAACTAGAAATTCTTCAGTGTTTTATTTGCATGCTACTAATCGAAGACCCTAGTGTTGTTTCCTACACATTTATTGTGCTACATTGCTGTTTCTGTGAATTCATGCCATTTCCAGGATGAATACTTTTGCTTGTGCAGCACACGTATGCGCATACCCACACATGCACATGCAGATGTTCTTACAGAGCTTCCCAATTTAAGCAGCTTTTTCTCCTGACCCATTTTGGGGATATGATCTTTGACGATACTTTTTTTTTTTTTTTTGCCAGGTGATCATTATGAAATGATTTTCCCCATATACACAATTTGTAGTATCCATCTTTGGAATTGTTAACTGCCCTTAGTGAAGAATGACTTAGCTTCTGTTCTGGCTCTTTCATAATAGCTCAGCTTTCTAATCTCCACTTTAAAGAATTTCTCTTTTGTAGGTTCAATACTTACCTCCTTAGAAGTGAAGTTCTTTGTTAAAGGTTTAGCTTCTGTAGCATCATAGGATGCTTTGGGGGCCATTAAACTTAATGAGTTAACATTTTTTTTCCTCGAAGTGTATATGAGGTGCCTACTGAA
Organism: Canis lupus dingo; assembly: GCF_003254725.2. Classification (NCBI taxonomy): domain Eukaryota; kingdom Metazoa; phylum Chordata; class Mammalia; order Carnivora; family Canidae; genus Canis; species Canis lupus. The sequence goes on along the minus strand of NC_064255.1, from coordinate 16,858,524 downwards.
GATAACTTTAACAGGTCCTCTTGATTTATTACAAAGAAAGTCTCTTTCAACAAAAGCTTTCAGGCTGAACTTTCATTCTTGTCTAAGAGAAGCAAACTTTTGGTCTCAAGTGCTGCATAATACATCACATGCCGTTTCTGTATTCATGGGCTATTATATAACCAAGCTATCAGTTACATCAAAGCTTGTCTTCCTACATAAAGATGCATTGACAATAGATAAATCCCCTTTCTCTCCAATTGGGTTTTTTTCATAGAATTCCATTGAACAAGGATCACTTTTTCCCCTTTGAAATGAGATTTTAAATTTCACACATATTTATCAAGAAACAGTCAAAGCAGAATAGGTAATTTTTATCATAAAGTTTTTTTTTTTCCATAGAGCCTCTAAAAGGCAAACCCCATGGAACCATCAGAGGACCTTTTCAGAGGCAAGTCTTCAAAGCATTCCTTTAGCCCAGTGGTGCCCATCTCATAATGGATACCCCTAAAGTCCTTTACATCCTACCCACTCTATTTGAAGCTTCAAAGGGAACTCCCCACCCAGAGAAAAAGGAGGCAAAAGCAAAGTCCCCGCATGAAACAGGCAGGAAGAGTCCCTGACTGGCTGGTTGGAGATGACAGGAGCTGCAGCCCTACGAGGCAGCTCTGTGGGATCACTATCCTACCACCTGTCAAGACAAAGGGAGTCAGTGCATTTAGGGACCTAAAGAACCATTGACCTTCATCAGTCCTGCACTCTTATTCAGGCTCTAATATTTCTAAAAAAGATGTAGCCTAGAATAAAGCCTCCAGTTCTGAGAAACTTTGTCACCTGTGAGATAACCAGACAAGATCAACATGGCACACAAGTCACTGTAGGACTTTGAGCAAGTTTCATAAATATCTTCTATTTATTATGTGTCAGAAATTGTTTTAAGTACTAAGAATACATTGGTGACCAAACCAAATGAAATAGCTCTACCCTAAATTAGCTTACATTCTAAGAGGATTTGTACAATGAAAATTTAAGTGAATAAAAACTTCTGGAGTACCTAGCTGGCTCAGTCAGTGGAGCATTACTAATCACTATACTTACTACAACTCTTGATCTCAGAGTTGTAAAGTTGAGCCCCACATGAGATATAGAGATTCCTTACAAATAAAATCTTAAAAAAAAAACAAAACCTTAGGTGCATAAAAACTTTAAAAACTTAAGTGAATAAAATACTATGGAACAGAGTAAAGTGGGAAAGGAGACCAGAAATGTAGGTAGGAAGTTGCAATTTTAAACAAGGGAGCCTGAGAAGGTCTTTGCAAGACTGTGACATGTTAGCAGAGATCAGAAGGAAATGAAGGAATGAGTCATGGGAACATATAGGGTGTGGCAAGGAAGTAGAAGAGCCGCATATAGGAAGATGGTTAAATTTCAGGAAAAGCAAGGAGCCTGAGGGGGTTGGAGAAAGTGGGACACTGAGAGTTATAAGAGGTGAAGAGGAAGAGCTAACGCAGGGACAGATTTGTAGGGCTGGTCATCCTTTGTACCACAATGCTCTTTAGGTTGAGTTAAATGGGAGGCTAATTCAAGGTTTTGAACAAAACGATATGATTTTGGAGTTTAAAAGGGTCTTTCTGACGATTGGTTTGAGAAAAGAAGGGAATAAGAGTTAGAGTCAGGACAGAGGTAGAGAGACAGCTTCACAGGCCACAGTGGTTATCTAGACTAGAGATGATAGTATCTAGGGCCAGGAGGTGGTGGGACATGCTGAATTCTGGGTGGATTTTGACTGTAGAATCAATAGGGTTCAGAGACAGTTAAGATAGCTGATGTGAAGAAAAGAGGAGTGAAGAATGATTTTAACCTGAGCAACTGGGCATATGAAGATGCTGTTTACTAAGTTCTAGAAATCTGCAGAAGCAGCAGGTGGTGGGGGGAGCAAGATCAGAGTTTGGTTTTGTACATGTTGTTTAAAAGGCCAAGTAGACTTTCAGAATGGAAATATTGAGCTGACATTTAGATAATGATAGTGCTTATTACTTTTGATGGTTTTGAGGATTAAATGGGCTTTATTATGCAGCCCTGACTACTTCTCCAATCACATGCACCACCACCTCTTACCACCTACCCATATGACTCAGTCATGTCAAACTATTTTATGCCCCTCATTTCCATATCTCTGCACATATAGTTTCCTATCCCAGGATGATCTTTCTTTACTCACTTGTTGCCTTCATTCTGTCCATTTCTTATTAGCCAATACTCAAACCAGTTCTTTGCTGATCCTTCCTTTTACAATCCTGACAGAAACAAAAAATTGGTATTATTTAGACAAAGTAAGTGTTATCTTTTCCAGGCAAGCCCTCCATAACTTCTCTGGATGGAGGTAAGGCATACTCTCCTTTGAGCACTCATAGAGCCTTTCTAGAGTTTTAATGACAGCCTTTATTATATTCATTATTAATTAATAACCAATTACTAATCACTATACTTATTGATTTACATGAGTTTCCCTTAACAGGCTATGAGGTCCATAGAAGATGAAATCATCCTCTTTCATAATAAGTATTTACTAAATATTTGTTGAAAGAATGAATACACAAATGAGCGTTTTATATGATAGAAATAAAATGGACAAATCATTTGAAAAGAATTTTTGTAATAAGAACAATTATTTTTGAAATGTTCTAAACAAATGAAGTTGATTTAAAAAGTGACAAATATTCAATGATCATTTCTACTGAAGCTTTTCCTAACCCAATCTGTTTAGCCCTGGTGTCTGGCAGGGTCTGGCACTGAGGAGAAGTTTATTGGATGTTTGCTGAAAGAGGGAACAAATGAACTCTAGAAATGACTCACAAAGGAAGAGTCTATCTCCATGGTCTGTGTTAACTGTGGAGGATTAGTCCCTGGAATGAAGTTTGGAACTTAAATTTCAACCTCTTTGATAAAAAGCACCCTTCAGAGTGGTTTTTGTATTTCTGTAAATAACAGCTGCCAAGCATTTCTGAAAGGGGGACCTGGGGTGTTCTGATGAACACCAAGCAGGAGCCACTATCCTTTAAACGTGCCAGGGCCTCTCATCTACCTGGAACTCCCTTGCCCTCTATTCCAGCTGGCTAACTTCTACTCCAGATTTCAGCCAAATGTCTCTTCCCTCAGGAGTTCTTCCTTGATCTTCTAAGACACATGTGGGGCCCTTCCTAAATGTTCTCAGAGCACCCCACACATCAAAGCAGTGATCTGTCATTAGTATAAATTCTTGCTCAGTTGCCTGTGTCTTCCCTTTGTTATAATTTCAGTGTATTTTACCCAAAGACTGAAATATTGGAAGTACACAATGAAGATTCATGAAATAAGCCAGCAAGTTTTGATGAATGAGGTTGATTGGAAAAGCATTGGTGGACAGGGCTCTTTGGAAGAATTGATTGGCCTGGAGGGTCCTAGATATTGGTCTAGGAGGGTCCTAGATATTGAGTGCTTTAGGCATCAGAAATCATGCTTCATCTATCCTACAGTTCGACCTGGGCTAATCCCACTCATAATGCCCTGGTAGAGTCACCATTGACTTATGCTGTTATGAAATTTAATAAATTGTTTTTAAAAGGTATAGTTTGCCTTAATTAGAGTATGTGAAAGCCTAAGCCATGTAGTTACCCTGTATAGCACTTCATGGTTTTCAGTGGTGAATAAGAATAACTGAAATTCAGATTTGACAGTCTCTTTGTCTCTACTAAAAGGCAACTTCATAATCACTCCCATAAAGCTTCAAGCTTTCCTGGATTGATTCCATTCAAACTACATGTGTACAAGGATTGGACTTATTCCCCTCCTTTTACCCCCTTTATTACTAGAGGGTCATTCCAAACTACAGTTTGGGGTAGAGTAGGGGAACCATGGTGGATTTAGTTGATTCTTTTTCCTGAATATCTATATAGTTTCCAGAAATGTGCCTGGGCAAAACCTGTCTTTGTATTACTTTGCTTCTTTGCCAAGATTCCTTGTGTTCACAGAAAATAATGTATGAAGTCCTTGAAACTACTGAAATCACATTAGTTGTCAGAGCAGTAGACTGAGTATGAATTGCAATTAGAGCACCACTGGAAAAAGAAATCAGTCACAAAACAATCCTAAATCCACTTAACATGCAGGTAATGTTCAGTGCTTAATATAAAATAGGCAAGGTCATTGCCAAGTTGCACCAATCATCTCACGGTTCATACAGAACATAAATGGGTTTAGACAAATAATACCTTGCAAACTAGGCTTTCAAAAGAAAAGGACTGTTGACAAGCTAAAAAGTCCCAAATTTTGACTATTGAATAAAAATAAAATGAGATAAAAATTTCTTTCCCAAATTTTATTTGGTCCTCCAGACACCTCCTTTTTTAAAAGAAATCTAGGGGCACCTGGGTAGCTCAGTTAGTTAACCATCTGCCCTCAGAGTCTGCCTCCTACTCCAGGAATCTAGCCCCATGTCCAGCACCATGCTCAGAGGACAGTATGCTTCTCTCTTTCCCTCTACTCCTTTTCCCGCTTGTACTTTCTCACTCAGTCTCTTAAATATATAAATAAAATCTATTTTAAAAAGATAATTACTTTGCTAAGAGCTTCATATGGATCTTCTCATTAAAAAAAAAAAAAAATATATATATATATATATATATATATATATATATATATATATGGGAACCTGGGTGGCTCAGTCAGTCAAGTGTCCAACTCTTGATTTTGGCTGGAGTCAAGATCTGAGGATTGTGAGATAGAGCCCAAAGTCGGGCTCTGTGCTGGGAGTGGAGCCTGCTCAAGAGTCTCTCTCTCCCTCTCCCTCTGCCCCTCTCCTCCCCCACTAAAAATTCTTAAAAATCTAATCTTTAAATAGGCATTGTAAAACACAACACATACACACAATCATATGTAAGACACACATGCACATATTCTACACATGCTTTTAAAAACACTGAAGCTTAATCTGGAACAAGAATCTAAAAATTAAATTCTAGTTCCTGCATTAGCATAGATTAATACTGACCTCTAGATTTATGCAATTTTATTTTCAAGTTAGATGTGATATTGATTGAAATTATTGTACCTCAAGAACAAGAGAAATGGAAGAATTAGAGCTCTGTAGAAATTATATTGTCAAGCAGAAAACTACATATGAAATTATTCAGTGAGTCAGATCCCAACTTTGAAATACATGATCATGAAGTCTACATATTCTTTGTGAATTAAAAATTTTATTATTTTGTGACAGCAGTGACCTTTATGAAACTAAAAAGTATAGATCAAAAGAAATAAACAATGATCAGATTAAGTTAACTAAATGTGGTATTTTTTTCCCTCAGTTGAAATAGTCCATGGAAGCTTTATGTCAAGTGTTTGGGAGACTAACCTACTACTACTTATTTTGTCTGCCCTCTGCTTTTCAGCTTTTTTGAGCTTTATAATTTTGGATTGTGAGCCACTTCTTTTTAAATTTTTTAAAAAGATTTTATTTATTTATTTGAAAGAGAGACAGAGCACAGCAAGGAGAAAGTCAGAAGGAGGGGGAGAAACAGACTCCCCACTGAGCAGGGAGCCCAATGCAGGGCTCAATCCCTGAGATCAAGACCTGAGTTGAAGGCAGAGGCTTGACCAACCGAGCCCCAGGTGCCCTGATTGTGAGTACATCTTTTATTCAATAGTCAAAATTTGGGGCTTTTTCATTTGTGAAAATTCTAGAAGGTCTGGAGTTAGAATGTGTCCCAAGAAATAGATTTAGTGTTTGTTTTCACCAGTGCCTCGGTATTTCTAACCTGGAAATTTTGTTAATTTTTATTTCAGTGTTTTCTTGAAAATGCAGGTAGTGTATAGTCAAACCTCAAATACATATGATTAAGAGAGACCCTCTCCTCTAAATTCCAGGTAAAAATACAAAAGCTGTTTTATCTTCTTCTCATGATGTTGATTAAATAACTTCTACTCTACCAGTTCAATCAGGATGTGGCATTTTGTGGCTCAATAGTAACTCATTGTTTTCTGAAGGCTTGTAGGTCTTATCTCCTGTTCCTGCATGTTTATCAAATCTTGTCTGCTTGACACCTATAAACCTAACCCAATTCCAACCCACTTCAAATGCAACTGTAGAATTTTCATCTTCTTCCTTGTAGCTCCTGGAGATTTCCCTTATTTATTTTGTGAGGTAACTATGCATTTTAAAATTCTTATTTTCACCAGCATTTCTAGGTGTTTCGCAACAGGAGGATTTTCTGGTTATGTACTCCACCACACTGCCAGAAATGGAAATTTAAACAAGCTCTTAACTCAAATAGTAACATGCAGTTAAAACAGAAGAAAACAAAACAAATCGATTTAAAAAAAAACAATTGAGCTTTTGTTTCTCAACATTCAGCAATTCTCAAAGTATGTCACTTGATATCAGAACATGATATAAGAAGAAACCTTTAGATGCCAAGCACTTTTGGAATGATTTGTCAAATACTTTAAGAAAATGTTTTGTTTTCTATCTACCAGTTCTATCAATTACAAAAGAGGAGTATTGAAATATCCAAATGTATTGTGGGACTTGTCAGTTTCTCCTTTTACTTTTGTCAGCTTTTGCTACATGTATTCTGAAGCATCGTTATCAGGTTCATGATTATTTAGTATTGTAGAGTCTTATTGGTGAATTCAGCCTTTTGTCATTTTGTAATATAACTCTGTTGCTCATAGTGTTTTAAGTACAAAATCTATTTTGTTTAATGTTAACATAATTTCTCCAGCTTTTAAAAAATAGTATCTCATATTATATCTTTTTTCCATTTTTACTTTCAACCTACATACATCACTGGTCTTCAAACTTTTTTCTTAAAGAGTCAGAGGGCAAATATTGGCAGTCCAATTGGTGGTCCATAAAATATTGTGGTCCATGTGGTCTTTGTTAAAACTAGTCAATTCTGGCATTACAACATCAAAGCAGTCATAAATAATATGTAAATGAATATGTTAATTACTATGTTGGAATAAAATCTTATTTATTACAAGTGACTAGCTCATGGGCCATAGTTTATTGACCCATGACATTTATGACATTATATTTGAAATTAGTTTCTTGTATACAGCATAGAGTTGGGTCATAATTTTTAAGGGGTAGAAACTGGGAATTTAAAAAAAAGTTTATTACAGAATAAATTGCACATATTTTAGTGTACACTTTCCTTTTTTTATAGATTTTATTTATTTATTCATGAGAGACACAGAGAGAGAGAGAGAGAGGCAGAGACATAGGCAGAGATAGAAGCAGGCTCTATGCAGGGAGCCCAATGTGGGACTCAGTCCTGGGACTCCAGGATCATACCCTGGGTCAAAGGCAGATGCTCAACTGCTGAGCCACCCAGGTTTCCCTAATTGTACACTTTCTTAAGTTTTGACATATATATGGATCTGTTACTATCATCATAACCAAGAAAATGGATATATTATCGTCCTCCAACTTTGTGCCTCTCACTTCTTCCCACCTACCACCCACCTCCAGGCATCCACTTATCTTCTTAATGTCACTCTACATTAGTTTCCATTTTGCAGAATTTTACAAAAATTAAATCAGATAGAAGGTATTGTTTTTGGCTCAGTTCTTTCACTCACATAATTATTTTGACATATATCCATATTGATGAGTGTATCAGTAGTCCATTCCATTTTATTGATAAGGAGCATTATATTGTATGAATATACCACAGTTTGTTTATTCATGCATCTGATAATGGATATTTGGGTACTTTCCACTTAAGACTAGTACAAGTAAAAAAAAAAAAAGACTAGTACAAGTAAAGCTGCTATAAATATTTCTAAATAGTTCTTTGTATGAATATATGCTTTTATTTCTCTTACCTAAATAGCTAGGAGTGAAATGGTTGGATTCCGAGGTATGTGTGTGTATAAATTTTTAATGAACTGTCAAACAGTTTTCCAAAGTGGTCATACCACTTTGCTTTCCCACCACCACATTTAATGTGAATATGGATACACTTAGGTTTCCATCATCTTGCTATTTTTTTTCTATAGATCTCAACTATTTTTTCTTGCTTTTCCCCTCTTTCTGCCCCTTTTTTTAGGTGATATTTCTATGCTTCCATTTTATCTTCTTTTTGGGTATAATTCTTAACTTTACTATTTTAGTAAATTTAGAGTGTATGGTACACATCTTTAACATAGTACAACCTACCTTTAAATATTATATGACTTCACAGTATAGTGTAAGACTGAAAGAATAGTACACTTCATTTATCCCTTCCAGATTATTCTGTTCTTATTGTCATTTTATATAGATTAAAAGTTTCATAATGCTTTATAAGTATTTTTGTTTAAACTACCATTGATAAATAATTAAAGAGGAATGTATGTATTTACTAATGTATTTACCATTCCCATTGATCTTCATTCCTTTGTGTAGATCTGTATTTCCATCTGATATCATTTTCCATTTATTGGTAGGCTATTATTTAACGTTTCTATAGTATAGGTCTGGTAGTGATACATTTTTTTCAGTTTTTAAATGTCTGATGAGCCTTTATTTAACTTGTTTGGAAAGATATTATCACTGGGTATAAAATTCTAGTTTAAAAATATAATTCTTTCAAAACCTATATATTTGCAAAGAATGAGTATTCTCTGTTAGGTCCTGAATTCCATATATGTCTGTTAGATCTAATTGTTAATTGAGTCATCAAATATTTAATTGTGTTTTAAGAATATTTTATTCTTACTAATTTTTGTCTATTTAACCCATTAATTACTGAGAAATGTGTGTTAACATGCCCTTCTGTGATAGTACATTTGACATTTTTAAAAAATGTATTAAATATTACCTTATACAAGGGCATGTTGTTAGGTGCATAAAAATTTAGATGTGTACTTTTATCATTTTTTTGTATTTTTTTGTGTTTTTTGTTTTTTGTTTGTTTTGTTGTTTTGTTTGTACTTTTATCATTATAATGGTGATTTCTAGTGCTCACCCATATATAGTCCTTGCCTTCTGTATACATTTGAATACTATACTTACCTGCTCCTTTGCAGTAAGGCAAGACCAAGGAACCAGTTTACACAAAATAGGATGAGAGGAGAAGTGTATGTCACTTCCAGGATGAAACATTTAGTTCATTACATGAGACCTTATGATTCCATGGCAAAAAAGGCTATGTACTTCTAATGGAGCTGCCTCAGAAAAATGGAGACTCTATCAGCCTGGGATCCTGGAGGATTATATAGAATTGAATACCACGTTGACCTATGATGGATATAAAATATGAGCAAGCCATGTTAAACAACTGATATTGGGTTCATTTTTTACTGTAGCAAAACCTATCCTGTCTGATTAATGTATGTAGTGATACTTTATCCCTAATGATGCTTTCACCTCTAATAAATTTTAACTGTATTTTGCATTATTTAATATAGCTACATAAGCTTCCCTTTTATTAGTAATAATTTGGTGAGTCCTTTACTTGTCCTTTACTTTTATCCTGTTTTATATTTTGTTTGTTTTGATTTAGCTATGTCTCTTGCAAACAGAATATAATAGGATTTCAATCTGATTTTTAATTATTTCAATAAGCACTAAGCATTGTTTAGCCTCCTTCTAAATGCTAGGCCTTATTCTGGATTCAGGAGATAAAGCAATAAGTTAAACAGATTTTTCTTTTCTCTAATGAAGCTGTGACTATCTTTTATAGCAACTTACATTCACTAACATGTATTCCTATTGCTGATATATTTTTATTTTTATCTAATTATTCAATTAGTGGGCTTCCTTTCCCTTTTATTTCTTTTATTCTTCTTTTTGCCTACTAATGTGTTAATCTAGTTTTTTTCTCTTTTATTCAATCAGGTCATATATTTTATTTCTGTTCTTCTGAGATTACCATTAAAATTTTTACACTTCTTCATATTTGAAAAGATATAAGGAAACCACTATTTTTATTCTTCTCTTAACTATGTATGGTTATTAGAACATTTATAACCAAACTTCCTGTCCTTTAATTTCATGTAATTGCTGTTTAGTATTTTAGTTATCCCTTAGTTTTATGTAATCCAATTAGTCATTATTTTTTATTGTTCAACAAAGCTAATGATTGTTTAGAAGTCAACCTATCCATGTTAACTTATTTCTTTCTTCAACCACCTTCTTCATTTCTCTCTGTCCTCTGTTTGCAATTCCCTTTTTTTTCTGAACTATATTTTTTCTGGAAGGATCTTTGGGTGAAAAATTCACAGTCTTTTCCTGAAAATGTCATAATTTTACTATCACAACTGAATAAGAAATTGTCTAAGTAAAATCTATTATTTGGTTACACTATATGCAGTTACCATTGTGTAGGCATAAGGCTTTAACATCCACATGTTCAAGCTAAGTTATCAACTATTTTCCCTCAGCATCTAAAGTCTTTTGATCTTTGTTATTGGTGTTGAGAATTACAATTAAATTACAATTTCAGTGTAATCATTTTGTTTATTAGAAGTAACCTGTTTCTGTGATTTTTAAAAATTTTTATAATTCTTCAGTTTCTCTTTACTTTTGAATTTGTAGATTCTTTTTTCATTAATTTTGGAAAATTGACAGCTATTTTTTCTTATTAATATAACCAATGTCTCATCCTTTCTAGTATTTCCATTTGGAATTCCTATGAGGTCTATTTTGGACATTCTCATTTTATCTCTTTTGTTTCTAAACAGTGCTTTCCTACTTTTAATCTCTTATCATTCACGATGCATCATTATTGATTTTTTTCTCAGACACATGTTTCTATTCATTAATTGCATGTGTTTATCTGATGTTAAGCACATATATATTGAATTTTCAGTTTAGTGATTGTATCTTTCTACTTCTCAATGTTTAACTTATTTTTCCAAATCTTCATATTCTTTTTCTGTAGTATCTTGTATGTGTTTGATTCCTTTATTCAACTCTATTCATCTTAAATATATATTTTTTTCAGATTGCCATTCTAATACTTCAAGTTTCAATGACACTAATTCTGCAGTTATTTTGTGTGTTGACTCTAATGCACTTCAATTATTTCCTCATATATTCTCTTAAAACAGGCTCATCTAAGTGGTCTCTTTTGTTACTTTTTTAAAAGATTTTATTTATTTATTCATGAGAGACACACAGAGAGAGGCAGAGACATAAGCAGAGGGAGAATCAGATATACCACAGGGAGCCTGATGCGGGACTCGATCCCAGGACCCCAGGATCATGACCTGAGCCAAAGGCAGATTCTCAACCACTGGGCCACTCAGATGCTCCTGTTATTGTTGTTATAATTGAGTATATTTTGTGACCTAGATTCTAGAAGCATATTTCAAGAGTGAGTTTGCATTTGTTTTTGGCAGGCACTTCTTGGAGCCAATTTTTATATTAAAGTTTTGGGCTGGTTTCCCCAACACAGGCTGTATGAGTTCAAATCACACACCTGAATGGGGCATAAATCTTAAATTATCTTTTCCTGCCATAGACCAGACATGGACAGACAATAATCTTTGTTCTCTCCCTGTTCAAGTGAGTCAGTATTCTCTATTCCAATCTACATTAACAGTGAATGTAGTTCTTCAAGTTCTCAGAACTATGCAAAACTCCAACTGCCTGCTCTCTATACATCTATCTGTCTCCTAGTTACTGCCTGTGTCTATCAGGGTGCTAAAACCACTAACAATGGGTTACTGACACCAAATCTCCCTTTTCCCACTATCTAATCACAACTGCACCACACTAGTTTTTAATTCTTGTTTCTGGCACCTGGAGATTTCATCATATGTGTGTGCACTTATGCATGTATTTCAAGAATGTCATAGTTACTCAACATTACCAGGTATTTGCATTTATGTTTTCAAGTCTATTCTTAGTACTTAAAAATATTGTAGAAGAGAAAGGAAATGAAGAAGAGAAGAGAAAAAAAGGGAAGAGGAAAGAAAGTAATAATTGTATACCAAGAGAATTAGAAAGTGAAGAGGCAATTAAACTAGGAACAAAGACATAAGGAGATGTAATACTGCCAATTTTTGATAGCACAAGATTAAAACAAATGGAATAATCTTTGCAAAGTTGGAAGAAGCAAAGTCTTCTTAGATAAAGCAGGAAAAGCAGAAGTAACTTTAAAAATTAATAAATTAGACTTTGTAAAGACACACATTTCTGCTTTTTTAAAAGACAACATTCCAAAAATGAAAATATAAGCCACTGACTAGAATATATATATAGTGCATATATATATGACAAAGAACTTGTATCCAGAATCTATAAAGAACTCCTACATCTCAAGAATAAAAAAACAAAAATGTGCACAAGATTTGAACAGATTTAACAAAAGAAGATAAACAATAAGCAAATGAAAAGATTCTTAATATCATTAGTCATCGATAAAAAGCTAATTAAAAGCAAATGAGATACCACTATACACTGATTAAATGGATACAGTAAAAAAGATTTAAAATACCATGATTTGGTCAGGCTATATAACAACTGCAATTCCCAAATATTGCTGATAGAAATATTTGTATACTCACCTTGGAAAAGTGGTCATTAGCATCTTTTTTTTTTTTTTTTTTTTTTTTTTTTTTAGCATCTTATTTAGTAAACATGTCTACCATAAGATCTCACGATTCTATTCCTAGGTTTTTATTGAAAAAAAAATGAACATATTCACATAAAAACCAGTATTCAAATGTTAATGACAGCTTTGTTCAGAGTAGACAAACAATAGAAACAATCTAAAGGCCTGTTAACAGGAAAATGGATAAAAAAAATTGTGATTGAAGGTATTCAATGATATACTACTCAGCAATAAAATGAATAAACTGTAGATATACACAATAACATGTATGGTATGCCAGCCAAAAACATGTATGAATCTAAAGAAACACACTGCTAAGCAAAAGAAGCCAGAACAGAAGAGTACATTCTATATTCTTTCCATTTATATGAAAATCTAAAACTAATGTATAGTAGCAGAAAAACAGATCAACGATTGCCTGAGGACAGAAGTATAGCGAATAGATTCACTGTAAAATCTGTACCAGGGAACTTGCTGGAGGGATAGAAATGTTTTATGTCTTAAGAATGGTAGTAGTTGCATGGTGTGTACATTTGCTCAAGTTCATTGGAGTGCATAAGCCATTTGGGAGCCAGAACTAGAATGAAAAAGAAAACTCCTTGATAATAACAGATATTGGCTATCCCATAGTGGCTCTGGGGACACTCAGAACCAGATTTAATTTGATTTAGAAAAATAGAGCAACGTGATGTTTCATGTGCCTGAATATTGTGAAACAAATATTTACTGCCAGATACCATCTTTCCTGAATCGGGAAAGTGCTAATTCAAAAGCAGGATAAATACTCTATGTAATCCTATTACATTCTCCAGACCATAAACTGTCTTGAAGCAGGGCAATTAGCACCAAATTAGTAAAACTTACAGTGCTTCCTGCAGTTTTCCCACTGTCTGTCTCCTTCAAAATAAAAAGGGCTTTATAAATCTAAAATGGCATTATCACTATCATGGTATTGAAATGCCATCCAGCTTCTCATGGTATTATAGTAAAGCAGCTTCTACCCTTTTCCTGTCAACAAAACCAGCCAACCTCTACTCTGGTAGATGCTTCCATTTGGGGCCTTGTTATTTTTCTTTCTGTTATGGAAAATGTGCATCCTTCCATCACGGCCCTCTCTGGTATTTGGTAGATTTTGCCATGGGGATCACACTAGCAGCTTGATGCCTGGTGTGTGGAATAACATTTAGTATCCAACCTTCCTTGGCAATGAGAACTGGCATTTCTAGGAGCTCAAATTCCCCAGAGCCAGAGGCTTTTGCTAAGAGTAGATAAATATATAGATGAAAAGAACTCTGATCACTCCTATTCCTATCTATTTGATTGCATATTGTGTTGTTTTGATTTACAACCCACTCTCAAATTCCTGGTTTGATCATATCTATTATCTGTGGTTGTCACTTGCAAGAATTGAACTTTATTTTCTTTGGCACTCTTATGTACCTAGAATGGATGAGAAATGGTCTTCTCTGTGCTTTCATTTTCGCCGACTATTCATAAAAGAGTTGACAGGGAAGTCCCTCAAAATGCATATATGTAAAGCATATAAAGGCGGGAGGTGAGGGGTGAGGAAGTCTAAAAGAAAAGATAATGAATAGACATTGAGCGTTAAAATAAAGGAAAATAAAAAATCTGCTGAAGTCATGTTTCTGTAGTTGGAAGCGGAGGTTAGATAACTGAAAACAGACTCAGGCTACCTGGTCCTCCTGCTACTTTCTAAGTTAATTAATATTTCAGAAATTAATATCTTTCATATTTAAAGCAGTAATTGTAATTTCTACCCCACAATTTTGTTTTGAAAATTAAATCAGAAAAAAGTGTTGTGCTTAGCACTTTGCAAGTTACCTATTTCAGTTTTGCCCTGGTAGTCAGCAGGGATTCAAGCTGAATCTCTGAGACTATCTAACAATGGGACTCTTTATAAGGGGAAGGGCAAAGTCTAGGGAGTTAGTGGGGGAGAGTAGCTCCTCTACCTCTAACACAGGGCTAGCCACAGCAGGGACCCATTACTAGTCCTAGCAGGGAGGGGTGGTTACCCATGCTGAGTATAATAGAGGCTTCCCTACTAGAAATTGAGATATATTAGAGACATCCAGTCAACCCACAGTAAGCTAATAAACTAGCCCAGCTTATGCCACTCTTTTTCATTTTAACTTTTCTGAAAAGGGAAATCATATTTTATTTCTATTTCTAGCCAAGAAATTTTTTCCTAATTCATACTTAGGACAAAGAAATTACCACCTTCTTCATTGGATTGTCATATCATTTACTTCTTATTTGATTTCTAGCCCTGACTGCATTTCTCCTTGCATAACTACAGGACTGTATAGTTCTAGTTTTTTTATTATTGTTATTATTATTATTATTATTAATTTTAAATGATAGAGGCTATGTCTTTCTCATCTGTGTATTCTCTTCAGTGCCTAACAATATAGGTGCTCAATAATTTGAACTGGAGACATGAATTTGATTTGCCCACTGGCCCTCAAGTTATTTCATTGAGTTTTACTGATGAAAAGATAAAGGCCAGAGACAAAATAACTGGAGATAAAGTAATAGTCACTGGCAAAAGATGATGCAAAGTAAGCGATCAATCACCTATTTGTCAAATACTTATTGAATACTATTTTTGTGTCAAGTACTCTTTTTTCCAGTTTCCTATAGGGCAGGAGAAAAATACTGGCAATCCATTCATTCATTTATTATTTTCACTAGTATTTATTCATATGATAAATGGGAAGCAAAAAGAAAGAGTAATATCTGGTATGGATCGAGTTTGATATGGGTTTTATTTAATCTGATGATGAGGAGAGATAGGGGAAGAGTGAAGTGAAACCACACAGCAGGTGCATCTGACCCAGGGTAGAAGGGCATGACAATTAAGGCCAAAAAATTAACACTTCTTGTTGGGCACAGCCCTCTCTCAGGATCCATGATTAAAAACTAAGGAAGAAAACCAACAGCATTTATCATGGAGACAAACCAACCATAACCCTCATTAACTTAACATAGAAAAAAGGCAAACAAGGAAGGTTCTTAGTGATAATTCAGGGAGAGGCAGAGAGAGAAGAAGCATGGCTGACAGAAAAATAAACAAACATAATAGCAATAAAAAATCTTCAAGATATATAGTGAAATTTTCTGAATGAGAATAGGAATGCATTCAAATTATTCAAAATGAGAATGTACAAGTGTGCAAGAGATAGAAATTTAAAATTGCCCCAGAGATGAACTAGGCAACTAATCCATTTTCAATGTCTGAGTCATTTTTAATTACTAGAAACCCTGGTCAGTAGTTGCTTTGATAAAAGTTGTATCAGGAGAGGATGCCCTTAAACAAAATTTATAGGCAAAACAGGTTATGACTGCAATTAAGTAATAACGCTTTGAAACAACTAACCTGAGTCCAAGGGTTCCCCTCTCTGAGGAGAAGAAGTCCCTTATCTCTGAAGTAAAACACTTTGTTAATAAATATAGTGTGGACTGGGGTTTCCCATTTACTAGTCAGCAGAATGAAGTTAATTTTTCATCATTAAAGATGAAGCCACTCGAGGGGAACTACAAACACTCTGGTTTCTGGTCTTCTGGAGAGAATCAAATGAAAAAGTCTTGCTTTTTAGGGGAGGGCTAATGTCAGTAAGCTGCTGAGGAGGTGGCAAACAAACAAATTATCTTGGTGTAGAGCATGACCTCTGTGCTCCAAAATAGAGAGATACGTCTAAGAACTTCCATCTGAGCCTTCTTCTTCTATGAGAAAACAGTGTTTCTGGTGAGAGAAAAGGCTTTAGAGCCAGGCAGACATGGGTTCGAAAGCTGACTCTGATATATTTAATAGTTCTATAACCACAGGAAATGGTTATCTATCTCCCAGGGCTGCTGGGAATATTAAACACAGTAAAATATTCACTTAGTCAACTTCTACTTATTTAGTACCTGCTATGCACTTGGAACAAAAGAAAACTTTTAAAAGATGCTTATGGAGATTTCACTTCAATCAGATGCCACTCAAGTAAGCAAATAAATATAGTCATTACAGATGGTAGCTAGAGCCATGAACAAAAGGATGTGCTAAGTAGTAACTGCTTAGGGGTTGTGGAGGCACCACTGTACATACTGTAGGCTTAGCTGTGTAGAAGCACATCATGAGAAAGAGTAAGGGCAAGCATATTCTAAGCAAAAAAAAATCAATAAATGCAGAAATGCCATGAGGAAGAAAGAGATTGCTACACTGAAGGAACCCAAGGGAAATTAATGTGGCTGGAAAAAGAGGAGTGAAGCAGAGTGGTAAGATGAAATTTCTGAGGCATACACTAATTGTCTTCTATTCTGTCTTTGTTCATTCTTTTTTTTTAAGATTTTATTTATTTATTCATGAGAGACACAGAGACAGGCAGAGTGAGAAGCAGGTTCCCTGCAGCAAGCCTGATGTGGGACTTAATCCCAGAATTCCAGGATCATGACCTAAGCCAAAGGCAGATGTTCAACCACTGAGCCACCCAGGTGCCCTGTCTTTGTTCACTCTTGACAATATCCTGATTTTGTCTGAATAAGGATCACCATATGACACTGCTGTAGCTGATGATAAGACCTAGTCCCCTGTTGGAGAGTCTTTCTTTCTGAAATAAAAACATTAACAAGGTCTCAAATGATAAGACTCTTGCCTTTGGTCCTTTATGTTTCTCTCTTCCTCCCCAGTGCTTGGAGATACAACAACCATCTTGTAGTCATAAGGACAAAAATCACATGTTAAAAATAGTATAGAAAAAAGATATAAGGAGGCTGAGATCTTGGATGACTCTCTTGATCTAGCTGCTTGGACTTTGTACTTTTGGGAAATTATTATATGAGAAAAATGTGTCCCCTTCTTTAATAACCCATTTTGTTGAGGTGTTTTTTTTTTTTTGTACTGAACATATAACCATACTTCCTAAGTGATACAGTTGTAGATGTAACAGAAGTCAGACCACACAGAGTCCTATAGAACATAGGAGAGTCTAGAATTTAAAGATTGCACATAGGCAAGAAAAAGAAGAAATTATCCAAAATGGAAAAGACAGCATAAAATTGCCTGTTTTCAAATGACATGATCTTATACATAGAAAACCCTAAAGACTCCACTGTTAGAACCTGGGTGGCTCAGTCAGTTGAGCATCTGCCTTCGGCTCAGATCATGATCCCAGGGTCCTGGGATTGAGCCTTGCTTGGGGCTCCCTGCTCCGAGAGAAGCCTGTTTCTCCCTCTGCCCCTCCCCCTTTCTCACTCTCTCTCTCTCTCTCTCTCTCCCTTTCTCAAAAATAAATAAAATATTTCACAAAAAAAGCAATAAACAAATCCAGTAAAGTTGGCAAAATACAAAATCAACTCACAAAAATTAGTGGCATTCCTAGACAGTAAAAATGAACTATCCAAAAGGAAATTAAGAAACAATCTCAGGACATCTGGGTAGCTCAGCAGTTTAGTGCCTGCCTTTGGCTCAGGGCATGATCCTGGAGTCCCAGGGTTGAGTCCCATATTGGGCTCCCAGCATGGAGCCTGCTTCTCCCTCTGCCTATGTCTCTGCTTCTCTCTCTGTGTGTCTCTCATGAATAAATAAATAAAATCTCAAAAAAAAAATCCATTTATAACAGCATCAAAAAGAATAAAATACTTAAGAATAAACTTGACCAAGGAGGTGAAATATTTTTACATTGAAATATGCAATACATTAATGAAAGAAATTAAAGAAAACACAGTTATTGAAAAGATATCTCATGTTCATGGACTGGAAGAATTAATGTTATTAACATGTCCATACTACCCAAGCAATCTACAGAGCCAGTTCTATTCACATCAACACTCTATTTTTTTAACAGAAATAGAAAAAAAATCTAAAATGTATATGGATGATAAAAGACTTAAGACAAAAGAATAATCAAAGAGGTCTTAAAGAGAGAAGAACAAAGCTGGAGGCATTACTTTCTGATTTCAAAATATATTATAAGGCTACAGTTATCAAAACAGTTTGGTACTAGCATAAAACCAAATGTATAGATCAATGGAACAAAATAGGAAGCCTAGAATTAAACTTACACATATGTGGGGAACTGATCCTCCACAAGAGTGCCAAGAACACCAATGGGGAAGAGATAGTCTTTTTTGAAAAATAGTACTGGCAAACCTGGAGATCCACATTCTGAAGAATGTGGACCCCTATCTCATACTATGTGCAAAAATATCAACTCAAAATGAATTAAATACTTAAAGGTAAGACATGAAACTATAAAATCATTAGAAGAAAACAAAGGGAAAAGTTCGTGCCGTTGGTGTTGGCAGTGATTTCATGGAGATGACTCCAAAAGCATAGGCAACAAAGCAAAAATAAATAACAGGGATTCCATCAAACTAAAAAGTTTCTGCACAACAAAGCACACAAACAACAAACTGAAAAGACAGCCTATGTAATGGGAGCAAATATTTGTAAACCATCTGTTTGGTAAGGAGTTAATTTTCAAAATATATATGGAACTCCTACCATTCAGTAACAAAAAACAAATACTCAGATTAAAAAATGGGCAAAGAACTTGAATGAACATTCCTTTAAAGAAGACATACAAATGGCCTACAGGTATATGAAAAGGTGCTCAACATCACTAATCATCAGAAATGCAAATCTAAACCTGTTAGGATAACTATTATCAAAATAACAAAAGATAACTAGTGTTGACAAGGTGTTAGAGAAAAGAGAACCCTGTACATAAATGTAAAATGTAAATTGATACAAATACTTTGGAAGGTCCTCACACAATTAAAAATTAAACTATCATATGATACAGCAGTTCCACTTTTGGATATATACCCCAAAGAATTGAAATCAGAATCTCAAAAAGATATCTATACTCCCATGTTTGCTGTAGCGTTTATTTACAATACCAAGATATGGAAACAATCTAAGTGTCCATTGATAGACAAGTGGATAAAGAAAGTGTGGTGTATACATACAATGAAATATCATTCAGCCTTTAAAAAAAAAAAAAGGAAATCTTGCTAGTTGCAGCAACATGAATAGAGCTGGAAGATATGCTAAATGAAATTAGCCAGATACAGAAAGACAGAAATACTGCAGGTCCCACGTATCTGAGTTATCTAAGGTAGTCAAATTCATAAAAGTGGAGAATAGAATGGTAGTTTCTAGGGGATGGAGCAAGGGGAAATGAGGTGTTGCTGTTTATTGTGTATAAATTTACAGTTATACAAGATGAATGAATTTTATAGATCTGTTGTATCACATACTGCCTATAGTTAACAATACAGTGTTGTGCACTTAAAAACTTGTTAAGAGGGTAGATCTCGTGCTCTTGCCTCTGACCCCTGATTAAAAAAAATAAAGTGAGGTGCCCAGGTGGCTCAGTCAAAGTTAAGCATCTGCCTTCAGCTCAGGTCATGATCCCAGAGTCCTGAGACTCTCTCTCAGGAGATGTCCCTCAGACATCTCTCTCTGTCTCAGATAAATAAATAACTCTAAGGACTCCTGGGTGGTTCAGCAGTTGAGCGTCTGCCTTCAGCTCAGGGTGTGATCCCGGGATCCAGGATCAAGTCCCACATTGGGCTCTTTGCAGGGAGCCTGCTTCTCCCTCCGCCTGTGTCTCTGTCTCTCTCTGTCTCTGTCTCTCTTATGAATAAATAAATCTTTTAAAAAAATCTTTAAAAAAAGCATAAAAGCACAGGAAGTCAAGAAATCTTTTCAAGATAATGAATATCTTTATTACCTTGATTATAGTGATATTATCATAGGTATATGTATATATGGATATGCATATATGCATATATGCACTTGGATATATCCAATATATATCCAAATATAAATCAAAATGAATACATTAAATATGTGCAATTTTTGTATATTAAGTAAAAATTAATGAGGCTGAAAAAAGAATACAAGAAAAATTTTAACTAAAAATAAAGCAACCAATTGCATTCAATAGCATATTTTAGATTTTTAATAGAAGAGTGGTACTACTATTAAATTGTTAATATATGTGTGTTTTATGTTAGTTTAGAAAAAAAAAAGAACAGATTTTCATATTACTACAAATATTTTTTTTTTCTCTAAACCCTCCTCCATTCTCCTTTCTAAAGCAAAATCTCAGAAAATTACCCATAATGTACTTTGGGTCAACAGTAGTGTCTCATGCTACATTAGGTGCCAATGATTAAACTGACACCATCTGGTCTGAAACAAGTTATCTTTGCCTGATGTCGAAAGAGCAAAGACAGCAGAAGTCATATTTAGTGTGCTGGTAACTTCTAAGTATCAATCCACAGAAGGCTGCTGAGGTTGAGAAAGCAAAATCCTAATATGTCACAAACAGCTCACCATCCTAGGATTGTCTGGGAAGCCTAAGAAATGAAAGAGAGCACAGCTTGCAGTCTCAGGAGACATCACTTCCCTATAGTGAGAAGGGGGAAATCTGCACCTCTCCTCTGACCCTTTGCACAGAGGGCCCTCAAATGAGATTTGTGCCACACAAAGCCAAGTGGATAGGCCTTAATCTCCATAGTTAAGAGGATGTGAGGCCTCCAGAATTTACGTTGGGATTATGGTCACGCTGTAACAACCCCAAGCCCCGCTGGCTTTAGTGCAGTCAGTAGCAGCCTCTGTTTCCGTTTTGGGTTGTTCAAATAGTTTCAAACATCATTTCGTTGAATTTTTAATAAATAACCTCTTCTGATGTTTATTTTCTAAGTGCAGAATGTCCCATTTTTGCATCAGAAATCTCTGACTTTCAAGAACTTAACTTCTGAGTCATCAGAATCCTGTATCACTCTGAGCAATTGGTCAAACATGCATTAACTCCCCCATAGGACTCTAATAGCCTGTGCTCCCTTATTCACATTTCTGAGTGTCCAAGGTGTTTTTTACAGTGGGCAAATCATAGACAAATCTTAGATGGAGGTGGAGCACATATTAGACATTGCTCCTGCCAGTAGCCCATTTTTTAAATTCTTTCTTTTCTTTCTTTCTTTCTTTCTTTCTTTCTTTCTTTCTTTCTTTCTTTCTTTCTTTCTTTCTTCTTTATATCTTTTTCTTTCTTTTTTTTCTTTCTTTCTTTCTTCTTTCTTTCTTTCTTTCTTCTTTCTTTCTTTCTTTTCTTTCTCTCTCTCTTCTCTCTCTCTCTCTCTTTCTTATAATTTTCAAAACATATTTTAGTTTAAATTTTAGGTTGTTAACATACAGTGCAATATTGGTTTCTGGAGTAGAATTCAGCGATCGTTACTTATATATAACAGCAGTGCTCATCATAACAAGTGCCCTTCTTAATACCCATCATCCACCTAGTCTGTCCTCCAGCCATCTCCTTCCATCAACCCTCAGTTTGTTCTCTATCAGTAAGAGTCTCTTATGGCTTGTTTCCCTCTCTCCTTTTTTTCTTTTCCCCTTTCCCATATGTTTATCTGTTTTCTTTCTTTTTTTTTTTTTATTTATTTATGATAGTCACACACACACAGAGAGAGAGAGAGAGAGGCAGAGACACAGGCAGAGGGAGAAGCAGGCTCCATGCACCGGGAGCCTGACGTGGGATTCGATCCCGGGTCTCCAGGATCACGCCCTGGGCCAGAGGCAGGCGCTAAACCGCTGTGCCACCCAGGGATCCCTGTTTTCTTTCTTAAATTCCACATATGAGTGATATCTTTTATATTTGTCTTTCTCTGACTGATTTATGTATTACGCTAAGTGAAATAAGTCAGAGAAAGACAAAGACCTCCAAGTAGCCCATCTTAAAAAGTCTTAGTACTGAAAGGTAATTTTAGCTATTGGTAATCACTAATTGGTAATTGGTAATTACCACTCACATTGGTAATTCCTCTCATCTCACATTCAGCACGGTAGGAAATAACCAAGTTTCAATGATCAGCTACTGTCTTGACAATTATTTTATCTCTGTTTTATCTATAGATCCGTCTCTGAATTTCTATACATTTGGTATATCAATTAAGATTGTCACAGTAATGCTATGTGAGAACCATTCCAAAACTTAATAGCTCAAAACAGCAAGCATTACTATTTCTCACAAGTCTATGGGTTACCTGGGAAATTTTCCTCTCTGGGTTTAGATGCCCTTGGTTGGCCTCACAGCTGAATCTGCAGCTAGCTAGTGAGTTGGCTGGGGACTGCTGGTCTAGAATGACCTTTCTCACATGACTAGTGAGTACTTCATCTGAGATGACTAGGTTGACTGTTCTGCTCCATGTGCCTCATCCTCTAGAAGACTAGCCAAGAAAAAGGAGGAAGAAAGAGCTGAAGTCCACAAGACCTTTAAAGGCCTAAACTTAGAACTAGCCTTCCTTCATTTCCACTACATGCTGTTACTAAGGCAAGTCACAAAGCAGTTCAATTTCAAGAGTTAGAGGGAACGACTCCACCTCCTCACAGTAGATATGGAACCAATTCATCATAAAGGGTGTGGTTACCATAAACCATTGATACATGCTACTATTGGTAAATTTATTCTTTTGTGTACTGAAAACCTTTACAGTTATCTTTTATTTAGAGGTTGAAAATATTTTTCATTCCTGAACTTTTAATTTATTTTGACTTTCAAGGTGACTCTCAAGAATGGGACTTATACATTCTCAAGGCTCACAGTTTGTTGGACCCCAGAGTGAAGCATTCTGATACTGCTAAATAAGATTCAGATTATGCACAATGGATCAGACTGCCAGGGCCTTAAGAGAAAGAACTTGTGACCCAACCAATAGCTTCTAGCCTTCAACTCCTGCATTTGAACAGGAGTACTCAACCTAACTTGGTCTTTCCTTTGTTCTTGGTCTTCTCTTTCAATCTTTATATATATAAAGTATAAATATAAAGTGTATTTAAATATTAATTATACATATTTAAATATATTTATATATAAACAAATAAAAGATATATTTATATTGAAATACAATAAATACTTATATAAATACATTTGAATGTTTGGGTACATTATAAACTGATGTTTGTGGAAGACCACCTCTCATCTCTGATCTGGTTGAGAAGAGCTGTAGAAATATTGTTTGTGAGTTACAAAATTTGTAAAGCAAATTTATACCAACTAAGTAAATGTATTTATATTAGACATCATATATATACACACATAACACATTTTTGTATGTATACATGATTTGTTTGTATATGTATGTTGTGTTTACATATATATGTATGTGTATATGTATCCACGTACATATATATTTACATGTATCATAAACACACCTCTATAAATTACCTACAATGGTGGCAGGTACTATTAAATATAAGTTTTAGGCTGTGGGTTTTTTTTTTAAAGTTTTATTTATTTATTCATGAGAGACACAGGGAGAGGCAAAGACATAGGCAGAGGGAGAAGCAAGCTCTATGCAGGGAGCCTGATGTGGGACTCAATTGCAGGACATCTGAGCTGAAGGCAGACACTCAACTGCTGAGCCACCCAGGGGTCCTTTAGGCTGTGGTTTTGCTGAGATAAAAGTTATGTGTAAGATTAAGTAAAAGTCAGCATGAAAGTAGGTCCTAAGTCCTGTGAAGGTGAGCAGGGAAGCCCCACAAGCAAATAGGGCAAATCTGACTCTAACCTGAATATAGTGCCTGGAATAGATTTTCAAGACTTGGGTCAATCACTTTATTATCATACTCATGCCCAATTGAGTAGATTAAAATTCCAAACAGCAAAAAACAAAATTCCAAATAAGTCATCCAAGATGAAAAAAAAGTATATGTTCTTCTACCTGAAAACTCCACAAGAAAGACTCTTTCTCTTGGCTCGTCTATCTATAAGCCTGAAGTGTGGCTTGGATCTATCCTATCACCAGGAAGGGGCCTCCAATTAACATATACAAGAAGAGTTTGTCAGAGGGCAGGGGATAACAATGGTCTTTTTAGAAGTTCATCATACCTCTGTCTTTGTTCTCCCCCATCCCCAATAGCCCTGGGCCAAAACTGCCTGGTGCAAAGAAATGGTAATTTTCAAAATCAAACTCCAAAAGAGAGCCTTTGTGTTTCTCCATAAAGATCTATTATATGTGTTTATATACTCTATGAAATGAATTATTGAGAACATGCAGTGTAATAGAAGAAACTCACAAAAATTTTTGCTTCCTGCTGACTTGCTAGTTGGTGAGGCTGAGCTTTTTGGAAATTTAAAAAGCAAACTAATTTGCAAAATAGATAGCAAGGGCTTCCATGTGATTCTCAAGTATAATTTTCAATTTACAAGTCTTTCATCGGTCTTCACTTTTCATCTGCCCTTCCTCCCTTCAATGTTATTTGAACTACAGTGGTTCCATCAGGATGAAGATGCTAAAGAATTGCCTGAAGTTTTCCCCAAGGGGTATAGAACTATCTATTCAGATATTTTAATATACTTTTGATTGTAGGACAGCAGTCTCTGGCACCTGCCCTATGTCATGTGGATTGAGGAAATGCAATCAGCTCAGGGTTAACTTGAGATAACAATAGTAATATCAGTATAGTAATAATACTGACAATAATACTAGCCACCGTGCTGATCACTTCATTTACATTGTCTCCCCAAATCCTGTGACAATCTGTAAGACAGTTCTATTAAAAGCTAAAGAAACTGAGTCAAGTTTTCTTATTTTTTTAAAGTCATTTTTTTAATTTTAAAGATTATTTATGATAGACATAGAGAGAGAGAGAAAGGCAGAGACACAGGAAGAGGGAGAAGCAGGTCCATGCCAGGAGCCTGACATGGGACTCGATCCCGGGACTCCAGGATTGTGCCCTGGGCCAAAGGCAGACGCTAAACCACTGAGCCACCCAGGGATCCCCTGAGTCAAGTTTTCAAAGCCACATTAGCACGTGTCAGAGGCAGGACCGAACTCAGGGTCATCTGACTCCAAAGTTCATATTCTTAACTATTTCTCTGTATTGTTCCTAGAGAAACTGAAATCATGCTGACTTCCATGATGCACAAGTGCTAAGCTGAAGCCAAAGATTATTGATGGCTTTACCTACAGATGCTCCAATATATACACACGACAGGCCAAAACACTGATAAAGGAGATCCATACAGCCAACTTGCAGCAGCTTAATCCAACCTAGACCCTTTCTTGGCAGAAAGAAATAGGTGTAGGTGGTAACTTGAGACAGGCTGACTTGGAGCAGAAAGCATTTTAGCAGCTACCAGGGCAAAGAGGCAGAACGAACGTGACAGATGATACACAGCAGTAGGCATAGCTGCTTATCAAGAATGTGGCACGGAGAGGTTAGATGCTGTGGTCCTAGCCTGGCCATTATCAGCACTTAGATAATTATAAGTAATAGCACTCTTAAAGTGTCAACCTCTAGTTGAGTTCATACATATTACACATATATTTGTATTAGTGAATACTTGTTATACAGAATAACCAGTCTTTTCTATTTTTTTCAGTTATGACATTTCTGCATGCTTTATGTTAAATTCAGTATGTTTTAGTCACTGACTTCTGTCTTTGAAGATTATAGGATGTTGTGGAGAGATAGGCGCATGAACAGCCATTGGGGTCTATTTAAAAAAACAGTCTAGAAATATCATAGTTGAACATTTTTCAAAAATCACTTTGCTGAGTTATGACTGTCATGCAAATAGCTGTATATATTTAATAGATATGACTCGATAAGTTTGGAGATAAGTAAATACCATGAAATCATGGATTCAGTCTATGCTACAATCTTATCTATTACCTCAAAAAGTTTCTACAAAACCTTGTATCAGGCCCATATTGATAAACTGCAAACCATGTTTATTATTATGTAACACAACTTACCAACCATTACCCATGGTAGGCTTGCATTTATTCATTCATTTACTCAATATTATTGTCAATGACTGCGTTCATCACTGGCAAGTACAGTCAATATAGGGTGGAGGAAGAGACATTCTAAAAATACAGAAAATCTATGTTTAATTATAAATGTGATTAGTGCTACAAAAGAGGAGTTCAGGATGCTATGGGGGTGCAATATAAGGGATCTAATCCAGGCCTAAGTGCATCATTTAAATCAAGCTTGAAAATTTAACCCTTATTCTGTAAGGAAGAAGGTGGGAATTTTCTGAGAGAGAAGATTATAATATGCCAAGTCCCTGAAGGAGAAAGTTGGGATGTCTGATGAATGGGAATGTGGCTGGAATAAGAACAGAAGGAAGAGAGGTGCCACGTGAGACTGTAGAGATGGGTCATGGAAGACCTTGTGAACTGTAGTTTGCATTTTAGATTTTATTCTAAGAGCACTGAGAAATTATATGAAGGATTTTAAGCTGGGATGTGACATAATAATAACAAGCCAGAAATTCTTCTAGGTACTTTAAATGTTAGCTCTACGACACTGTCAGGTAGATAATTTGAGCATCCCTCTTTTATAGATGGGACACAAAATTTCAGCAACTGATGTCAGACAACCAGCAAAAAACTGAACTGGGATTCACACCTGGCTCACATTCACAGTCCGGCTCCAGATCCCTAGAACTCTTACATGACGCTGCCTGTAATGATTAGCTTTGTGGTCCAGAGGAGAGTGGATTGATAAACATGTTCCATACACCAGTTATATCATTTGGATACATGAATGAATGAAAGTAGACTAAGACTTCAAGAAGAAATCACTAGTCATCTATCTGCCTTGGGTATGTACTACTGGAGGAGGCCTTTTGACAAATGCGACCATCACTGGCAGAAGTACTTTCTGCACCTATAAGACATTTTGCACTTAAGAAGCTTTGCAAAAATGGGAAGCAGTCCATATTTCAGCAACTTCCATTAAGCTGTCATATACCTTCCCTGCATTTCCTGCCTTATAGCAAGTCTTGGATTAGTATCTTCTTTACTTAGTGGAAGTCCCCCCCCACACACACACACACCTGCCCAGCAATCCTATAGTCTGCTCCTGATAGCACAGTCTAATTACCTTAATGTGAGATGCACAAGGTCACACCCAGATCTTGGGCTCTCTTGCTTGAGTGGTTGTGAGTCATTTGGCAACTACAGCCAGGCTTTAATGATGACAAGAAAGTATGGAAATTTTGGACTTTTTCTTTCCCTCTAATGACTTGTACAAGAGAGCAGTGATCACCCTCCTATGCAAAAATGTCTTTTTTGAAGTTCTACATAAATGTCTGCCTTCCCCAAATCCAGAGTATGAGAAACAGGGGGAATGCAGTGGAAAAAGCTAATCATTTAATTTTGTTTTGCATATTTTTTTTGCATATGGAAAATTCAGAGACTATAGATGTAGAACTCTACATTAAGTATATATTAATTAAGCATTTTATGTTGAAGGTGATTGTTTTTCGAAGTTTATTTTTAAAATGAGTAATAGAGGGGCTCCTGAGTGGGCCAGTAGTTTGAGCTTCCTACTCTTGATTTTGGCTCAGGTCATGATCTCAGGGTGGAGAGATGGAGACCAACATTGGGCTCACTGGGGAGTCTACTTGTCTCTTTCCTCCCTTTTTTCCCTTCACTCTCTGCCTCTCCCCCCTCATGGACCCTGGAGTGCTCTCTCTTTCAAATAAATAAATAAAAATTTTAAATTAAAATAAATAATATATTTATAACAGAAACATAACTTTCCACCAATCTACTAAAAAATATACAGGGATCCCTGGGTGGCGCAGCGGTTTGGCGCCTGCCTTTGGCCCAGGGCGCGATCCTGGAGACCCGGGATCGAATCCCACATCGGGCTCCTGGTGCGTGGAGCCTGCTTCTCCCTCTGCCTGTGTCTCTGCCTCTCTCTCTTTCTCTCTGTGTGACTATCATAAATAAATAAAAATTTAAAAAAAAAAAAAAAAAAAAAAAAATAAAAAATATACATATTTATGTACATATAAAATTCTAGTTACCCATTCTTTAAGTAGAATAAATTGAGGCCTATTTAATGAATGAATGAATTTCTTTGGACAATGTTTTCAGGACGTAGCATGTACAGATTGTGTTTATAGTTCTATAGCTCATGAACCTTGCTAATATTTTGAGTATTATCCAACAGCTGGGAGGATTTTCTCTGAAGCTCTGTGGCCATCAACATCACCATTATTCACACAATTGGCTTCCTCAAATGAGGTAAACTCATTTCTCCTTAGGGATGTGGCCTCAGGAACCAGAATGCACAAGAACAGAAATATTGGAGTACCTGGGTGGTTGAGTAAGTTAAGCATCAGACTCTTGATTTCAGCTCAGGTCATGATCCCAGGGTTGTGAGATAGAGTCCTGCATCCGGCCCCATGATGATCATAGAGCCTGCTTGAGACTCTCTCTCTCTCTCCCTCTCTCCCTCTCTCTCTGGCCCTCCCCCTTGCTCACTCACACACATGCATCCTTTCTCACTCTCTCGCTCTCAAAAAAAAAAAAAAAAAAAAAAAGAACAGGAATACTTTACTTTGAGTCTGCTTAATCCAACCCCTACCTTACCACCTCACTTTCTATGACTAGCAAGCAGTTTTGTCTCTTTGGTTAAGGAGACTCCCTCTTGCCCCTCAAGTTATATTTTCATGTTATACATGTAGCCATAATGAGAAATAAGGAATATAAAATAAAGTTTTAGAGCATGTGTTTGGGAATGACACAATCCTGGGTTTGAATCTATGTTCTATCACTTACCAGCTCTGGTCCAGTCACTTCACCCCCGTGAGCTGTCTCCCATCTGTCACATGGAGGATATCATATATATCATGAAGCTTGTTGAGAGTTAAAGAGGAAAATGTATTTAATTTCTCATCCCAGTACCTGACACCTGGCTAACTTCTGTCATCATTCTTATGGATATTATATCAACAATATATGGCTATCATGATTATCATTTATAATGAGGAAAAGGTTCCTTCCTTCTAGCAGCCTGTCCAAGACTTTGGAAGGGAGATGCCAAGCTTGAGCTACTAATGTGATTTTGATTATTAAATATTCACCAAGTGCTGGGAAGGTACAGCATGTGGGGGGGCAGCCTCCCCAGTTCTGAGTAGAGCTGGGAGCAGAGAGCTGGCTGGGTGTGTGGCTGGGAACAACACAGCCAAAAAAGACCATCTGGCCCAGTGCAGTCAGGGCTCCCAGGAAACCTGTAGGGCCTCTCTGACTAAACCAAATTATTTGGCTTCTAATCAATTTAACATTAAAATTCTCCAAGCCCTCCTGTCTAAGATGCTAATTCCTCATAAAGAGGCATGTGATGTATAGGAACCTACATCAATCAGGCTGCTGCTTTTTCTTCTGCCCCCATCTCACTCCTGTCAGCTGGATTGATCCACTGGAAAACAGAGACTTTTCCCTTATAATAAATCAAAACCCTAATTTGAATAAACACCACTGCCAAACCCTCATTTTAAGAGGCCTAAACTCATTTGGGAGTATATGACTTTACCACTCCAGTAATACTTCTCCTAGAATAGATGCCAGGTTCCCTTTCTTGTTAGGAAATTGGGCTGACTTTTTCAGGCCAACCATACCTTCTAGAATCACCCAGTCCTTGACCTCTAATCCTTCCAAAAATTGTTTGAAGCCCAAGGGTTTCAAGGGTGTCCTGAATTCCGACATAACATCAGTACAGGAGCTGACTCCTCCAACATGTTAATTAGTAACAGGATTCTATTCTAAGTCACAAAATGCACCCTGTAATTGCTTTCTTTATTACCTCCTTGAGCCAGGTAAATGGCATTCCAAGAAGTCTGTGTTCACATTCCCACAACAAGTTAAGTAAGACTTCCTATTAAAATCCTGTTTTATAAATTTGACTTACAGTGGGGAAACTTCAGATCAGACCCTGTGCTTCATTTGCCATTGAATTACTTTGAGTTCTTCAAATATAGTGTCTGGTGTATAAAAGCTGCTCAGTCAATGTTTGCTGAACAGAGTACAATAGTTATGGCCTAAAGAATTATTTCTCAGCCTAAATGGTTTTGTATTTGCAACCTCATGGTCAAGTGGTCTTGCAGGAAAACTTCAATAAGCAATTCTCTACAATTCAAAGAAGCAAATAGTCATTGTGTATACAACTGTGTGTGTTTTAGATATGTTGAAGGTTGGGGAGCAGAAAAGGGGCAGCTATAAAGTCCTATGAAAAGAGGCAAATCTATATGATACAATTTCTACAGTGAGTAGTAATAATAAAATAATGATAATAATAGCCGCTGATTATGTGATAGTTTACAGTCTACAAAGTGCTTTTGCCCAAGATTTCCCATTTGGTCTCCATAACAAGTGCAGGGAGTAAAAAAGATCAAGAAGATTCTTCTTCCCATTTTACTTGTAGTGAGACAGCTCCAGAGTCGGCTGTGAATGATTTACAATGACATAATTGGTTCTGTTGATACCCGTCTTGTTACACTTGCTACCCTCTATTTCCATTTGCTCCCTGCACTCTGCTTTCTTAAAGGCTCAGGCAGGCATCCACGAACCTCTCCTATATTTTAAAAGTTAGTGTATTCCAGGGTGCATGCTTGGCTTGGTCAGTTGAATGTCTGGCTCTTGGTTTCAGCTCAGGTCATGATCTCCTGGGTCTAGAGGATCAAGTGGAGCCTCATCTCAGTCTCTGCACTCAGCGGGGCGTCTGCTTGAAGAATCTCTCCTTCTGCCTCTCCTCTCCCCGCCCCCCGCTCCCCCCCCCCCCCCCGGCTTCCCTCTCACAAATAAATAAATCTTTAAAAAAAATTAATATAGGGGCACTTGGGTGGCTCGGTGGTTGAACATCTGCCTTTGGCTCAGGAGTGATCCCAGGGTTCTGGGATCAAGTCCCACAATAGGCTCCCTACAGGGAGCTTGCTTCTTCCTCTGCCTATGTCTCTGGCTCTCTCTGTGTATCTCTCATGAATAAATAAATGAAATCTTAAAAAAATAAAAAAATTAATATATTCCATAATTATTTGTTCAATAAACAATCCTGTGATTACTTAGATGCTAGGCATAGGATGGGTTCTAGGGGAGGATACAAAGCTAAATAAGACAAAGATCACTGCTTTTGAGATACTTGAAATCTAATTGGGAAAGTCAAATTTGTAAGTAAATATTTTTTTGTGGAATGTAATAAATGCCTACAAAGTGTTGAATAAGCAAAGCAGGTGGAAGAACTAATTTTTCTGAGGGTGGAAGTCAGAGAAGCTTTGGAAAGAGGTGGTCTTTGGCAAGGCCTTAGAGAATGAATAGGAGTCTTTATTTCCTTGGAGTTTTGTTGAGATATAATTGACATATAATATTGTATAAATTTAAGGTGTATAACATAATTATTTGATATATGCATGTATATATACTGAAATGATCATCACAATAAGTTTAATTAACATCCGTTACCTGACATAGATACAAGATTTTTTTGTTGTTGCTATGAGGAGAACTTTTAAGATCTACTGTCTTAGCAGCTTTCAAATATACAGTAAAGTATTGTTAACTATAGTCACACATTACATCCCTGGAATGTATTTATCTTATAACTTGAAGTTTGTAGAATATGAGTTTTTAAGGAGTAGGAGAAGAGAAGCAAGCATATTTCATATAGGGAAAGTGAGCCAGAGTGCAGAGCCATGAACTAGTATGGCCACTTGTGAACAGATGCAGAGCTCAGTGTGCTACGAGTATAGGATGCCTGGGAGAAGTGATAGTGGATGAAACTGAAAAATGAAATCAAACCAGATGACCCCATATTGAAAAGTTTGGTTTTTAATCCTGTGTGTAATGTATAGTCTCAGAACTTAATTTCTGAAAAGGCACAAGATTTATAAGTAAGCATTGTATCTATGTACTTGCTTAATAAACTTTATAATTCCTCCTCTGGATAGAGGCCATGGTTGTGCCAGATATGGATTAGGATATGGGCCTTGAAATTCATGGTGGAAATTGTCTGGGTACCATGACTTCTCCCTGGCGGCTGCATGAAGGAAGGGGGATAGCTCCTGTAGACCTAGAGGAGGAAGCCATACCATCATAGTCAAAAAGGAAAGATATCCAAGTATGGGTTTATTTATTATTATCTTGTTTAAATGGTAGTGATGGTAGGTAGGAGAAGGACTCCAAAGAAGAGATGCATCTCAGGAGCATGGAGAGGAGACTAATAGTTATCTCATCTCCCATCTCCTCCTGGTGATTCTCCTGACACTGATCATGGATTGTATTTCCCTGAGGGCAGTGCTTCACTTTGCACACATGCCTGCACGTGTGTGTGTGTGTGTGTGTTGAAAGCAAAGAATTTTTTTTTATTGGAGTTGAATTTGTCAACATATAGCATAACACCCAGTGCTCATCCTGCCAAGTGTCCCTCTCAGTGCCCATCACCCAAAAACCCCAACCTCCCGCCCACCTCCCCTTCCACTACCCCTTGTTCATTTCCCAGAGTTAGATGTCTCTTATGTTTTGTCACCCTCACTGATATTTTCACTCACTCTCTCTCCCTTTCCCTTTATCCCCTTTCACTAATTTTTATATTCCCCAAATGAGTGAGACCATATAATGTTTGTCCTTTTCCTATTGACTTATTTCACTCAGCATAATACCCTCCAGGTCCATCCACATCGAAGCAAATGGTGGGTATTTGTCGTTTCTAATGGCTGAGTAATATTCCATTGTATACATAGACCACAGCTTCTTTATCCATTCATCTTTCGATGGACACCGAGGCTCCTTCCACAGTTTGGCTCTTGCGGACATTGCTGCTATAAACATCGGGGTGCAGGTTTTCCAGCGTTTCACTGCATCTGAATCTTTGGGGTAAATCCCCAGCAGTGCAATTGCTGGGTCGTAGGGCAGATCTATTTTTAACTCTTTGAGGAACCTCTACATAGTTTTCCAGAGTGGCTGTACCAGTTCACATTCCCACCAACAGAGCAAGAGGGTTCCCCCTTCTCCACATCCTCTCCAACATTTGTGGTTTCCTGTCTTGTTAGTTTTCCCCATTCTCACTGGTGTGAGGTGGTATCTCATTGTGGTTTTGATTTGTATTTCCCTGTTGGCCAGTGATGCGGAGCATTTTCTCATCTGTCTTTTGGCCATGTCTGTGTCTTCCTCTGTGAGATTTCTGTTCATGTCTTTGAAAGCAAAGAATTTTTTACAAGGGGTTTTGGGGTACTTGGTCAATCTTTGATCAATTTGTCTGAAAATGTGTTTTGCCAAGACACAAATCTGCCAAATAGCAACATGTCAAGCATCTGTGGTACTTTCCCCTTCCACCCCATGGAGAGCTCTGCATTTACTAAAATTCCAATTCCTTATCATGGCCCACAAGGCTTTACCCTTACCAGCCTAGCTCTTCCCTCTTCCCCTAGCCTTGCTCACAATGCTCAGGCACCATGACTTCCTTTCTCTTCCTCAAGCATGTCAAGTTCTTCCTACCTCAGCCTTTGCTCACACTGGACTCCCTTTACCTCTGCCCCTTTGTATGTCGGGCTCCTTCCTGATATTCAGGCTCAGCCCCTAAGTCATATGACTTACTTATTAATTTAAGTAAAAAAAAAAAAAGGAGTTTATTTGGGCATAACAGAGGAATTATGCTTCAGGAAAAGCAAACTACAGTAAACCAGAGGCAAGTCCAAAGAGATAATGGGAAGGTCAGCTTTTATTAGGTTTTAGGATAAAATTGGGGAGGGTTATTCTGAACAAAAGCTTATTGAAGAACAAGAGTCTGAGATTGTGTGGTTTCCCATTGGCTGCCAGTGGTAGGTCCTGCACTATTGCTGAAGCAGGGAGGGATCTTCCTGCCTTTTTGTAAAGGCAGGAGTTGAATTCCTATGTGAAAAGGGCCCTGCCTTGTTAAAATGTTCCTTATCTTTCTCCTTCCTATTGGTTTTGCAGGCTGCAGTGAGGGCCACATGCATGAGATCTCCCACTTCAGGGCTTTCTAACTCCATTTTAAATGAAGTTTTCTTACTTTATTTTCACATTTATCAATATCTGAACATTTCTCATTTAAGTCTTTATTTATTGGTCTA
This sequence comes from Canis lupus dingo, assembly GCF_003254725.2. NCBI lineage: Eukaryota > Metazoa > Chordata > Mammalia > Carnivora > Canidae > Canis > Canis lupus. The sequence goes on along the minus strand of NC_064255.1, from coordinate 16,824,050 downwards.
TTGTCCATATTCCCCATTAGAGAGTGAGTGTCTTGGTCACTCGTAGATGCCCATGCCTACCACAGAGCTTAGCCCATACTTGGCAGCTACTAAGCACTCATTAAATAAACAAGTGGATGAAAAAGCAAAGACAGTTTTAGGGTGACTTAAATTCTGTCCTATATTGGCATTAGTATTTCAAATACCCAATTTCTATTTGACATCACTAAGCAAGGAGGGAAATGCCATTTTGTCTTATGCTTGCATCATGTTATTTCAATGCCCTTCACCCACAATTTATATAATTTGTAGATCAGTTTTCATTATTATCCCCAACATGTTACCCTTCTCTCTTACACCATACACCCTCCTTTACCCTATATCTCCACTCTCTCTGCCTATTCTGTTTTAGTATGTGAAAGGAGAGGAATTTATACTTATTTATGCTGGGCATTTTATATGCATTATCTTAATGCACTTTTCTGTAAATACCTTCTAAATTTTGTCAGACCCTAGAAATTTGCATTATAACTTTCTCTTTATTTGGAAGCTCCTTTTTCCTTCTTTTTTCCATTTCCTATTTATTTCCCTAAATTCCTTAAAATATTTGTATATTCAACAGAATGAATCTAAATTTTAAAGGTCCCTAATATGGGCCAGAGATCTTTTCCTGGTATATTTTGATCATTGGATGCTTCATGTGAGTCCATTCATCTTTCTTTTAAAATAAAGAACCCATACCTTTCATGACACCACATCAATGTGCTTATTAACAAGTTCATGTTTTTTTTTTAAGATTTTATTTATTTATTCATGAGAGACAGAGAGAGACAGAGAGACAGAGACACAGGCAGAGGGAGAAGCAGGCTCCATGTAGGAGGCTGGATATGGGACTCAATCCCGGGTCTCCAGGATCATGCCCTGGGCCAAAGGCAGGCGCTCAACCACTGAGCCCACAAGTTCATGTTTTAAATGCAAGTATCTAGTTCACAGAAGGAGGACACTTTTTATGTTCGTAGTCCATGCTATGTGCAGGCTACAATGAGGAGGTCATTTTAGTTATCTAACAATCACAACAACCTTGTGATAAAGATGGCAATAGTCAGTATCCCCATTTTATTATGAGAAACGTAACTCTACTTCATGATGTAGCCAAAACCTTGCAGCTAGAAAAATGTCCTGGATTAGAACCAGGGGCAAATGAATTCAATGCTAGAATTTATTTATTTATTTTTTAAGATTTTATTTATTTATTCATGAGAGACAGAGAGAGAAGCAGAGACATAGACAGAGGGAGAAGCAGGCTCCTCACAGGGAGCCCGATGCGGGACTTGATCCCGGAACCCCAGGATCACGCCCTGAACCAAAGACAGATGCTCAACCTCTGAGCCACACAGGCATCCCTCAATGCTAGAATTTAAATGTACATATCTAGTGTTTAAAACATAACATATGAAAGAATTGAATGCTTAATCTTCTTATTAATAGCTATTAAAGTCTGCTGGACAAGAGTATGTTACTCTGGATAGGGAAATTAACTGAATACTGTTCTGTGCTAAGTCCATGAATGCAGTCCCTATCCCAACATCATGAAGACAAGTATAGAGAGCTGGTTGCTGAGAGACGATGGCTTCGCACAGCCACCTGGTCATCCTCTTGTCATGGCCTTTCCACTATTCACTCTCCTAGATGACCATTTCACTCTTTCTCCTCTTGCTTTAAATCCCCGTTGCCAACTCCTCCATTGTCACACTCTGTTGATGACCTTGCTTCCTCCTTCACTTAGAAAAATGAAGCAACCAGAAGAGCATGCCAGGCTGCCTCCACCACCCATCTGCCCACCAACCCACAGAATTCTGTTCTCGTAGAATCTTGGGTTTGTAGATAAATTACCCATGCCCCCCTAGAGCCAGCCCAAACACTTGCACAATAGAATCCTTCCCCTCCTGCTTATCCATATATACCACTCTAGTAATTATCTTCTCTCTCTAAGTTAATGATCATTAATACCAATAGTCCATGTGCTTACCTATATTTTCCAGATTCCTTTCAGTCATGTTGGGGTTAATTCTGGCCAGTAGACTCTGAGCAGAAATTAGATATGCAGGTTAAAGCATTGCAATTAACCAGTTTAAGAAGTGGTTAAAAGCCAGCATGTCTCTCCTTGTCTCTCTACCCCTTTACCTCAGAGACTAAATGTTCCACATGGTGCCATTATAAGATGGCCTTCATTACCATGGACACCTTTATAACCATGTGGAGCCTACAAAACCACTACTTTTGTAACTTCAGCTCAGATTTCTCTCCTGAATTGTAGAACTCATATAAACACTGCCCGTTTGACATCCTCACTTTTTTTGTTTAATAACTTAACATGTCTAATTCCAGATTCCCAATCCTGCCCCACCCCATCCTCTCACCCTTCCCCACTTTTTCTTTTTTTCCAGATTTATTGAGGTATAATTGACAAATAATAGTTGTCTATGAGATGTACAACCTGATTTTTTGACTATGTGAAAAGATAACCACAACCAAGCTAATTAACATCTCTGTCACTTCGGTAGTTACCATGTGTGTATATATGTGATGAAAATACTTCAGGTCTGCTTTCTTAGTAAATTTCAAGTATATAATATAGTATTATTAACCTTAATCACCATGTCATATGTTATAGATCTCCAGAACTTATTTATCTTGCAGAAATGGGAACTTTGCACCCTTTGACCAACATTTCCCCCATTTCCCCACTCCTCAGCCCCTGGCAGCCACCATTCTACTCTCTGCTTTTATGAGTTCAGCCTTTTTAGATCCCACATATAAGGAGCATCATGCAGTAGTTGTCCTTCTGTCCGGCTTATTTTACTTAGGATGATGCCCTCAAGGTTCATCCTTGTTATTGCAAAAAGCAGGATTTCCTTTTATTAAGGTTGAGTAATACTCCTGTATCTTTGTCTCTGTGTGTGCGTATACCATATTTTCTTTATCCACTTATCTGTCAACAGACAACTTAAATTGTTTCCATATCTTGGCTACTGATAGCGCTGCAATAAACATGGGAGTGCAGATATCCTTCATTCAAAATACGGATTTCATTTCCTTTGGATCTGTATCCAAAAGTGGGATCAGGGTTCCTGGATCATAAAGTTTTTCTACTTTTAACTTTTTGAGGATCTTCCATACTGTTTTTCATAATGGCTGCACTGGGTTGCATTCCTACCAACAGTGTGCAAGGGCTCTCTTTCCTCCACATCCTCATCAACACTTGTTATCTCTTGTCTATTTGATATTAGTCGTTCAAACAAGTATTGGTGAGGATCATTATGGTATTGATTTCATTTCCCTGATGGTTAGTGAAATTGAGCACCTTTCTGAATACCTGTTGGTTTTTTCATATCTTCTTTTGCTTTCTTTTTTAAAATTTTATTTTATTTAAATTCAATTAATTAACATATAATTTATTATTAGTTTCAGAGATAGAATTCAGGGATTCATCAGTTGCATGTAACACCCACTGCTCATTATATGATGTACCCTCCTTAATGCCTATCACCCAGTTACCCCATCCCCTCATCCCTCTCCCCTCCATCAAACCTAAGTTTGTTTCCTATAATTACACATCTTCTTTTAAGGAATAGCTCATTTAGGCCCTTTACTTATTTTTAAATCATGTTATTTGATTTTTGCTATTGAGTTGTTTGAGTACCTTATATATTTTACATACTAACCTCTTATCAGATGGATGATTTGCAAATATTTTCTTTTATTCCCTAAGTTGTCTCTTCATTCTGCTGATTGTTTGATGTGCAGGAGTTTTTAGTTTGATGTAATCCCATTTATCTATTTTGCTATTACTGTCTGTACTTTTGGGGTAATATCTAAAAAAATTATTGCCCAGGCTGATGTCAAGAACCTCTTCTCCTATGTTTTGTTCCAGTAGTTTTAGTGTTTCAGGTCTTACCTTTAACTCTTTAATCATTGTAGTTGATTTTTGTACATAATATGAGATAGGGGTCCAGTTTCATTCTTCTGCATGTGGAGCTGCAGTTTACCCAACACCATTTATTGAAGAGACTATCCTTTCCCAATTGTGTGTTCTTGGCACCCCTTGTCAAACATCAGTTGGCTATAAATGCATGGAATTATTTTAGAGACCTCTGTTCCAATGGTCCGTATGTCTGTACTTATGCCAATGCCATACTGTTTCAATCACTGTAGCTTTGTGACTATTTTGAAATCAGGAAATATGATGCCTCTACTATTGTCCTTCTTGCTCAAGATTGCTTTGGCTTTTCAGAGTCTTTTGTGGTTCCATATGAATTTGAGAATTGTTTTTTCTATTCCTGTGAAAAATGCCACTGGAATTTTGATAGGAATTTTATCAAATCTGTAGATAGCTTTAGGTAGTATAAACATTTTAACAATATTAATATTTGCAATCTGTGAACAGATGGCATCTTTCCATTTATGTGTTTCTTCTTCAGATTTATTCATCAATATCATATTGTTTTCCACGTATAATTTTTTTCTCTTCTTGGTTAATTCTTTTCCTAAATATTTAATCTAATCTGTTTCAGCACTAACATTCCAAGCTCATCCAATCCTCAAGCCATTGCCCAGTAGTTGCTACTGTACAATGAGAGACACTGATATCTCAGTATATTTGGAGAAAGAAGTGAAGTGAAATACTTCATATTCTGGAACAATCAATAACATTTCATCAGGAAATGTGACTAATTCCATGGTTTGACTGCACCTGAGCAATACCTTTATGAAGTATATTTTTCAAGGTAGAAGCAATGCAGATGTTTTTACTTCTTAGAGTTGATGTCTAGTATTTGAGTATTAATTTTTTTCAGAACCTCCAGGGTTTAGTTATACAGTTATTTCTTAATACATGATAGTAATTGGAGTCTTCTAGACTAATATAAACATAACTAAAGCAATATTGTACTTCCCAACCTTGTGTCTGACAGGTAGTTTATCAATAAATATCAGTAAAATGAGTTGAAAAATGAATTCCATGAGTTAAAAAAAATTAACAAAAAGTCTCAGAGTAGGAGATTAGTGGTATTCTTCAAAATCTATATCTGAAAATGTGTCTACTATTGTGCAAATGTTTGTGCCAAGGTAAAACATTCTCCATCATTGGATGTAAGTAATAAACTCCAGAATATTTACAAGCTATCAAAATAATAATTATGGTAAGAAGAAGGAGGGAGAAAAGAAAGAGGATAGAAGGGAAAGAAAAGATGGAGAAAGAGGTAAAGGAGGAGGAGGAAAACAATTATATGTTCTCATCAACTGCCCTTGATCATAGTACCTCCCTCAGAATTTTCTCTTTAATCAACATTAAAAATGATCTAATCTAAGATTCTAAAATCTCTTCTTTATGGCTTTGTGTTTATAAAGGATTAGAGATTGAATGGAAAGAGAATCTGCTTCTTGTTTATGAATCCAGAGCTTACTGAGCCAAGGAAATCTGAACTGTCCTTTCCCATTCTAAAATTACACAAGGTGCTGAACTCTGTGAGAAAGTGAAAACTAGAAAAAGGACACTTCATCTTTCTAGGCTATTAATTATTCATAGAAAGTATTGCTCTAAAGAATTGTCAACACAGGGTATTCCTATCTTTTGACCATAGACCTCTGCCATGTCAAAGACAGATGTGGAGTGGAGAATGGAATAGTAACAGAAATTCTCGTTCATCATTTTCATGTATATGCCATGGATAAAAACCACTCTTCATCTGTGAAAAAAATGAGAGGGGATGGAAAAGAAACAGGGTATTAGCTTATTAAGTGCCTACAGATTTCCATGTGAAGAGTGCAGTTCAACTTCAAACAAGACCCCAAAGTCACATCTGATCCTGATTCTTTTGTACAGGTTAACTCACCGTGGTTTATAATATCTTCAGTACAGCCGGTGCCCTTTCTTCTTCTGTAATACCCCCAAAACCTCCTAAACTCTACAATCTAGGGAAATCACACTTGAAGGGACCATTGGACTGTGTACAGCAACCACATGGCTTCAATGGCTTCAAATAGGATAATTACGTTTTTAGCAAATGGGTATCCCTTTGAAGGAAGGAAATACAGGGCAATTATACTGAAAGGTTGTCTCCTAGGGCTTGATTGACACACCTGAAAGGGGTGCAATTCAGCTTGACATCTCTCTTCACTTCCTGACCTTTACGGGTGATGAAGCACAAATGTGTTTGTTTTTTTACAACTGTCGAGGGCTACCACTGCCTTTGACCACCATCCTTTTCCTCACTGGGGTTTCATACCGATGACCAAGATGATTTCAAAAGTATCCCTGATTCTTAGATCATCTTCCATTTCCTTTAGACTAATCTGCTTCCTCAATGGGTTCTTTCTTCTGATAAAAGATTGAGAGTAGAAGAGTATATTCTCATTACACTCCTGATTGGTGTTATGAGAAACATTTTCTGCCATGATTTTAGTGATAAAAAGATGATGACTTAACCCAAACTTTCCCTTTTCCCTGATTTTTTTCTAAACAACATACATTAACATTTTAAAATAGAATTTTAACAGGTGCCCAGTAACAGAATGACAAACGTTAAGTGTGAAATCTGAAAGTTAGGAATCTGAGCCACATATGGTCACCTTTTTTTTTTTTTAAATATCCGCCTGTGCTGGACTATTAAGTGGTTTCATCACTGTCACATCAAGCAGGACTTGTAAAACTTGGGATATGGGTATTCAAAGACATTTGCCTTTAATGATTTCTGTAATTAGTCATTTAAACAGATTGCCCTGTGATCCAAATCAGGGAAGGCAGGGAGATGAGCTGAGAAAATCATTTCCTGAAGGTACTTTAAAGCTAATTGTGGAAAATGAGGCTTGTCTCTGTGCAAAATTCTCTGGCCCATAGTTCACCGGGTGGACCTGGAGCTGGAAAGCCACATTCTCCAAGAATCTATAAAATGTACATGCCAGGTGTTTTTTTGGACACCTGAGTGCTAAAGGCCTTTTGTTGCCTCTGCAAAATTTAACAGGTAAGGAAATGGTGCCTCTGTGACAATGACAATTTACAAACCAGAAGAAGGAAACACACCTGGTTAGAGTAAGCTGTGGCTAGGAGAGATAGAGAAAAACCAAGGAAGGGATCCTTCACAGGAGCCAGGGAAGATGGCTGGGAGAACCATGGCTCTGCCTTCTTGAAATGGACGGCTGTACTTTGTTAATAAGTGTACACGAGGTGACTAACTTGGCATTTACTTTAAAGATAAAAGTAGAAGTTGGCAGAGTGTGTCAGAATGGGACTTAACTATTTTAATGAATCCGTGCCTCACGCACTAGGCAGTGCTCTCAGTAGATGTCTTTATCTCAGCAGGCCTCCAGGGCTCCATGAAAGAGCTGTTCAATTCTCACCCAAAATTCTGCCACTGTCTTGTGGAAGTTGTGTCGAAGACTCAAAACCTTTTAAAAGTAGGGATGATATAAATGTCTGTGTTGGTGCACACATACGTATGCACTCACTTCACATATCAGTAAAAGTTAAGATTTACTGAGTGCTAACCACATGCTCTGTACAAGTCCAACATCTTTAAGTGTCCTAATATATTAAATTCTCATACATCTGAATAGGGAGCTTTTACTGATCAGGAGACAGAGGGACAGAGCATTTAAGTAACTCGCTCGAGGTCACAGAGCTAATAAACGCAAGAACTAAGATTCAAACTCAAGCAATCTAACTACAAATGTGATGTTCAAAGTGCAAACATTCTCTTCCTCATGTCCTTGAACATTCCCATTTCCCATCTGTAACCAAACATATGGAACGCATCAATTTCTTTTATGGGCCCTAACATCACCATAGAGTCCTAGATAAATCTTGACTGGGTGCTGGATGACAGAGAAGCATATGAAGGATGGAGGGTGGCAATGAAGTTGGCCTGATTTCAAAACTGTGGAGAATAAAGTGTGTTTCTTTGAATGATGTGAAGGATGTTTTGATACCCAGAAAGACTACAAGGCTACAAAGTAAAGAATTCTGCTATACTACTCCAGGAATGTCAACAACCTGGAGTTCACGATCCTGGACTCCAGGGAAGAGACAAAGGGGGAAGCCGACTTTCAAAATTGATACATGGTGCATAAAGTTCCCTTGGTGTCATCTGCTCTTTTACCTTCAAATCCTAAAAATCCCCATTGCAGATTGTATTGCACTTTATCCCCCAAACATCTACAGTCCAGAGTTGTCAGTCTAGCCGACAAAAGAGGTAGAAATTCAGGGAAGCAGCAGAAATGGTTAGGGGACCATGGGGCAATTCCTTTGGTTGATGTACAGATCCCCCTACCTGGGGGATTATGTTTACCTGGCATTTAGTATGTTCCTGGCATTAAAATAAAAGATAAGTGTGATTTTAAAAAGAAAGCAGTTACCCTAGAACTTGTGTGCTTTCCAGGTCTTAAGGGCTCTATCCTACACAAAATACGGAAAAGCAAAACCATTCAACAGGCTTTGAGACAGGAGGAATGATTTGACATGAACTATCCCTGCCATTTTAAGAGCCAGCTGAGGCAGGACACATTAGTAACCTGAGTGGCTCTAATTCTGGTTGCCTAAACGTGCTTACTGAGGTGGGGGACAAGTCTATTTGTCAGCAGAATGCTAAGTAGTGATTTCGGCAGTGCTGATTGATTTGCAGAGATGGCACAGATGTGACCTCCTCCGTCAAAGTCGATGTTTTCTTGGCCCTCAAAATTTCAGAAAAATACAAATATAAATGAAAAATAATGACAGGACCCACACATAGCCCCAGAGTCATTGCCTCAACAATTATTTAATGCCTGCTAGGTTTCCAGCACCCTGCTGGATGCTGACAATGACATAAAAATCATCAAAGACATAACTTTTGTTCTACAAAATTAATAATGGCAATGTTAAAATTATATAGTTTTAAAAATCAGAGTTGAACATTTCCTTTGCCACATATATTCTGCTTTCAAATTGAAAATTAACAGGTAGGGGCGCTTGGGTGGCACAGTCAGTTAAGCATTCAACACTTGGTTTTTGCTCAGATCATGAGATCGAGCCCCACATCAGGCTCCATGCTCAGCATGGAGTCTGCTTGAGTTTCTCTCTCCCTCTCCCTCTGCCCCTCCTCCTCGTGATCTTTTTCTCTCTATAAGTAAATATTTTTAAAAATTAAAAAGTAAACATGAGTATACCTTCCATATAGTCTTCCCTTTGTCTAGAATGCCCTTTTCTTCATCTGTCTAGACAAATCTCAGATATAAGTCAAAGTCCAGCATGACTATCTCCTCAATAACATGAAGCCTCAGTGGCTATGCCCACATGGCAATGCCCCTTTAGACCCCATCCACATGTTTGCAATTCAAGATATTACTGTAGGTGTCTGGATATGTGTCTGAATCCCCCACTCAATGACCTTCTGTGGTTGAAGTTCTTTTAGACTCCAGCTATTCTTTAGAATATCTCTGGATGTGTTAAAAAACAAAAACAAAAACAAAAACAAAAAAACAGAAGTTTAGGTTCCAAACCATACCCATTAAATCAGAATTTCCAGGGTGTAGGCCTATACTTCTTTATTTTACTTTACTTTCTACAGGTGATGAGTTACAATCAGTGCTAGAAGCACGGAATTATACAATCAATGACTCTGAATGAATCTTACTTTGCCAAATGGACTTGCTCATCTCTCTTCCCTCATGTCCTCCATGTTTTTTTTAACTCACCCCTCAGTACCCTCCAGCCACAAGGGCCTTCCTCATTTCCTCCCATGTACCAAGTTCTTTTTTCATGGTGCCCATTCATGCTCTTGGTTCTTCTAGAATGTACTTCCTCCTAAATTAATCTGGCTATCACCTAGTTTTCTATTCAGGTCTCAACTTGAATGCTGTTTCTTCAGGGAGGCTGTCCATTGACCTCTCCCAATCTAAACCAGCCTCTCCTCCTTTATCACTTACCACTCTTTGTAATACATTCTTGGTATTTACTGGTGGAATGCCTGTCTCCCCAACAAAAGGGAAATAGCTCCATGAACAAAAAGGCCGTATTGACATAGTTCACCAATACTCAGCTCATAGCCTGCATCGACAAACTATTTTTGAATGAATGAATGACATTGATTAAATTACTTAACCTCTGTGAGCCTGTGTCCTTATCTATACATGATGGTATTAATTCCGACTTTCCCAAAGTTGTCATTCAAATGAAATGAGGTGACATATCTAAACAGCCCAGTGCAAAACCTGGACAATAGCTGGGACTCCATAAATATTATTCAATTATTCAAGATCCGGAAGTTCTCAATTCTTTGACTAAATTATTTTCCATGTGACCTGAGATAAGAATTCTGATGCTCTGTGCTTCTGTTCTATTATTAGGTCATACCATATGAAAACACTCAAAAAACAACAATTTCATAATTTTTCATTGGTCCAGAGCTTTTATACAGAAAGTAAAATGTCACTCAATAGTTTTAGGCATATTAAAACATAATTTGTAATTGATAAGGAAAAAGGACATTTCTACCCCATTTAGTAAATAGTGATATGGATAGGGAGAGAAAAGATTCTGCTCCAAATCATATTATAACTTCCTAAGAGAGTCAAGTTATGGTGGGATGTTAAGTTTCCAGAATCTCTTTTAACCTTGCTTGGCTCTTCTTATTTTGCTTCTCATGTTTTCAGAGAATTTTGTGACTTTCCTTGGCACCAATTCCTAATAAGAGTTTCCTGAGTTCAATTTTACCCACTCACTCAGGATACATTATTGAATGGAGAGGAACTTTTTATTGCCTATGGTTACAAACAGCTTTTATTTCAGTCCCAGTCAGGAATAAGACTATAAGACTACACACATTCCTGTAATTGAACACAGCTACTGATGAGTTGATAATCCAATTGGCTGATGAGTCTAAATGCATTTTCATTTATGGTGGATGGACTAAAAAAAGAAGGATATAATGTGCACTGTACTGTGTCATGAATTTCTCAAACTTCTTCCTTTGGTACTTTATTTCTTAGGTTCTAGAAACTGCAGAGCAGCATATAGTGGCCCATCAAAACTGGGAAGTTGACATTGTGACTGAACTAGTCCCGGGGGTCTTCACAGAAAAAGCAGTTGGGGTCCTGGTCAGCTGGAGATTCCATCTGAATGGTGAGCGAGTGCACAGTATAGCTATTGCTGAGGGCTTTAACAATCTCTCTCCGAACAACCTGGCTGTCACGGCTGGCTGCTGTTGGGAAAGAACCACAGTGAGATTGGCACTGATTGCACACACATGGGTGACTGCTAAATTTCCAGCTTCAAGTACTTTGTCTTTGACCTGGTGGGGAGGGGCACAAGAAGAGCACTCAGAAGAAGCCACGTTGGCTCTGACAATCAGTTACATTCACACAGACAAGACAGGGGAAATTCTGGTGCAGCAAAGTACTCATCACTATGGGAACTCTTCCTGCCCACAGTTCTCTTGGGGTCTGGCGTGCTTAGAAGCTGAGCATGGAAGGGGAGATAAGGCCTGAAGAAAGCTAAGACAAAGCTCTTTCTTTCTCATATAGCCCTTTCCGCCAGTCCCCAGAGATCTTTGGGTTGCAGCTCTTGTATCTAATCAGCATTTATATCAAGGCTAGTGAAAGGAATCAGGAAGCATTTAGAGCTCCCCACAGACTCCTCCTAGAGCAGCAACCTTACTTCCATTTTTCTCTTGTTCCAAAAAGTATCAGGAGGCTCTAAGGCCCTCTCCCCCCAATAGCAACCTGTTTACTAGATTCTTCCACCTGCAGTAAAATATTGGTGTAGTGGATGCTATAAATCACCTGTAGCCAGATCTGAGATTCTCAGCAAAGATGAGGATGTCTAAGCCTAACCCTCAAATGCCTGTCGCCGTTGTTGCTGTAGCCTGCCTGCCTCTAAATAACTTCTTGAGTTATTTTTTAGCTGCCTGACATATCATTTTGCCTGAGCTGTCTCCTGAGGCAGTGAGAGATCCTCCCCCCTTCCCCCCACAGCCTGTTTCCCCAGCCCAAGGACACATAATGTGTGAATCACCTTCTATTTAAGAAAGTTTTTAGAATCCAACACCCTAAGAATTATCTCACATGGTACAGAATTTCTAACCATCCATTAATTAATCCCTGCTAGAGCGTCTTTTAGCTTGTTAGAATCTTAAGGATGAGACCTATGTCCCTTCATCTTTTTATCTTCAGTGATAGAGCACCTTAGACCAGGAGATATTCAATGAGCATTTATTGCTGAATTCATCCCATTATTTAACTGATTGGGCACCAAATCAGACAGGTGAGATCCAATTTTCAGAGTTTAAGGCTTTGAGGTTTGGGTGGCATTTAAACCATTTGTTCTACCCTCTACCCTCTGCAGTCTGCCTCAAAGGGATGTCTTCAGTATCATTGTTGCTACGATAACATTGACAAGGGGTGTTTTCAAAGGCCTTTGGTAATAGGAAACACTTTACAGTTGTTTTGACAGGCAACAGACACTAAAGAGAAGCTCTACAAAAAGGAGGGAAATTATTGAGTTTACAGGACAAGGGCTGAATTTTGGCAGGGTGTTTACAAAACTCACTGACCTGCAGCAACATGAGCTGAGAGAATCACTTGGTTCATTGCTAGAGACCAGATGTGCAAGCTGTGCACAGACACCACACCATCCACAGCTAAGATGAGCTCTTTCACATCACTGTAATTCAGGTTCTTAGGTACACCTAACAAGAGGAAGGAGAGGGAGGCTGTTTGTTATTTAACTAAATATAGCTCATCCACAGGGCTAAATGGGGCTGCAAAATCTTCTCCAGAATTTCAACTTGCCCTCCTCTTTTCTGGTTTCTTACTTCAGATGTTTACAAATCAGATTCACTTGACTGTGTCAAAGGGTTTCACATCAAAGAATGTTTGCAAAATTTACCACGCAATAACCAACAATAGCAATCATTCTCTGTTTTCGGGGTGTGTTATTAAACCAATTAAGTTTTTTCTACTATCTACTATTAAGTTATTTCTACTATCTTTGCATACACTCTAGAAACCAAAATGAAGAAACATGGGACTTGTTATGAAATAATTCTGGGTTAGCATTCTGACCACAACTACCATGAATTTACCCAAATCTTGGAACTTCTCTGATCCTCAGCAGATCTATGGTAAAATAGGGACAGTAAGAGCAATATGTATACTGAGTTCTTTGAGGAGCAAGTGGGAAAAAATTTCTGCTCTTTGTACACTACAATGCTATGTAAATCAGAGTTCTGCAATAGGTCACTTACTGAACCTTGTTAATAGGTGATACTAACATTGTAATGCCATCTTATTCGGTTTATAGAATTTTTATTGATCTAGGTACATTACTCAGGGTTTAATGACTGGGTCATATAATGTCAGAGTTTGACATCTTTCTTGATTCCAAAGGAATGGTGTGGGGGCATACAAGAAGGTAGGGATGCTGTCAGCCAATCAGCTATTCTTTCGGGCTGAGGGAACTGGGGTTTCCCCAGCTTGAAGAAGTGAAAGCTCAGGGCTCTTGGGTGGCTCAGTGGTTGAGTGTCTGCCTTTGGCTCAGGTCAGATCCTGGGGTCCTGAGATCGAGTCTTGCAATAGTCCCCCACAGCGAGCCTGCTTCTCCTTCTGCCTATGTCTCTGCCTCTCTCTGTGTGCCTCTCATAAATAAATAAATAAAACCTTAGGGGAAAAAAAGGAAAGAAAAAGTGAAAGCTGAGGGCAGAAGTATCGATCCCTTTTTTCAAATATTGCAAGGATTGTCATTTGGAAGATGAGAGGCTATGAAAGTGCAAGGGTCTTTGCTTTGGCAGAGAGAAGGCAAGCTAATGGTTGGTTAGAATTGTAAAACACATCAGTTTAATATAAGTTTTTTTAATCAACTCAACCAGCATAACAATGATAAAGCCACTTGAGGCAATAATTAAATCCATGCCAACTAACGATGACCCAAAGAGGATGCTGTAGAACAGATTTCTAAGGATGACCACCTTTTAGCTCCTACTTCAATCATATATACACAACACAAACACCTGGTGTGTTTGTTAAAAATAAATATGCCTTAGCTCCATTCCTGTCCTTCTGAAGAAAATTTCTATGGATAAGGCTCTGAAATTGACATGCTTTCAAAGTGGCTCTCCACCTTGAATGCATATTAGTATCCTCAGAAGAGATTTTAGAAATCCTGATTACCAGGTCACACCCAGGACCAATTAAATTAGACCCTCTGGGGATAAGATGAAGCATCAGTATGTTTATAGCTCATTTGGTGATTCTAACACACAGCCAAGATTGAGAACCATTGCACTGACATTAACAAACCACTGGGCAGCCCTACCTTGCAATAGTTCTCAAGTTTGCTTGCATGTTAAAAAAAAACCCATCAAAACAGGCCCTAAACTGAGTCAATTAAATCAGAATCTCTGGGTATGAGGCCTGTGCATAAGTATTTTTAAAAGTTTCCCAAATGATTGTAATGAGCAGCAAGTCAAGAACAACTTACTTAAAGGAATAGGAAATCCTTAATCCTCCTTTTTCAGGATTTAAAAGGCTTACTCATGGGGATTTCCATCTTAAAGCTAATATTAAAATTCTCTACAGTTTGAGTTTATTTTTTTAAGATTTTATTTATTTTATTCATGGGAGACACACAGAGAGAGGCAGAGACATAGAACGACAGGCAGAGGGAGAAGCAGGCTCCCCATGGGGAGCCCACTATGGGACCCTATCCTGGGACTCCAGGATGACATCCTGAGCGGAAGGCAGACACTCAACCACTGAGCCACCCAGGCATCCCAGTTTGAGTTTACTTTTTATCTCACTTCATATTGTTTCATGGAGGTAACAAAGAGCTGGTCAACATGTTCTTTTATTCTGTAAAATAAAAGGTAACAAAGAGCTGGTCAACATGTTCTTTTATTCTGTAAAATAAAATTCTGAGTTGCATAGAGCTCAGACCACTGGAAACAAGAGTTCTTAGATTAGTCATAAATAGAATGTGTATGGAGTCATGGTCGACATTGTTATATTGTAATGATAATAACCCATCTTTACCGAGAAATGGCCATATGTCGAGGTTTGCGCTAAGTACTGCATTCATAGTGCTTATCTTACTTAATCTTTGTAAGAACTTTAAGGGCTAAATGTCAAGGTCACAATTCCTATTTAATTGGGGGAGAGGAAATTGGGAGTCAGAGAGGTTAAGAACCATTGCTAAGGCTACACAGAGACCGGGGATGTCAGATTCTCAAGCCCATGGTTTGAGCGTGAAACATGATACAAATGGTAGAAGTCTAAGTCTTGCAACCCAAAGTTGCCTATTATGCCTTATGTATCATCTCTGAGGAGTTTCATGTGATCCTCTAAAAACCTATTGTCATTGTCTAGGACCCTTGAGATAAAATCACAATCCCACTACCCCCTTCCCTCTTGCCTCACTTATATCTTTACTTTTATAGAGAATACAAGTTCACTGTTACTTATTTTACTATATAAAATAATGTTGACAAGCAAGAGGATATGTTCTCACTGGCTTCAGTGCTCCATCATATACTAGAGTTTTGTTTTTTGTTTTGTTTTGTTTTGTTTTGTTTTTTCTGAAGGAGAGCCTGTGAAAGTATTAATACATCCAGGAAAATACCAAAATTAGTCTTTAAAAAATAATTGCCCAGGTTAATAAATATATGAAAAATCACTCAATATATCTCATAATGAAGGAATTACATATGGAATCAATAAAATATAATATTTCACCTGTCAGATTAGAAAAGAATCAACATTTTGATACTCAGTGATGGTGAGGATGTGAGGAAATGGGCATTCTCAGATGCTGTTGGCAGGAAAGAAATTGATATGGTATGTTTGGTAGAAATGGCAATATCTATCAAATTTTTAAATGCACATAACTTTTGAAACAGCAATATCACTTCTAAGACACAGATATTCAAGCACTAAAAAAAATATATATGGACAGAATGGTAATTACACCATTATCTATAATGTCCATCAATAAGTAAGTACATGCATCCAGGGAAATACTTCATACCATGAAAAGGAATAAGAAAAAAAAAAAGAATAAGATGTATCTCTGTATGTGCTAATATGAAAAGACCTCCAAGTGAAGAAAGTAAGGTGAACAAAATAGGAATCAATGCATAATTCTGTTTATATAAAAAAACACACTATATATGTACACATATATATGTAAATGCCTAAATATTTTTGGACAGATACATATCAACTTATTAGTAGGTGTTATCTCTGAAGAATGGGACTGAGAATTCAAAGGTGGAAAAATGAGGAAACTTTTAATAATTTTATACCATTCCATATTTTTAGAAAACTTCATTAAGTACAAGTATTATTTTATGCTAACCTAATTTGAAAACCTAATTTAAAAATTAAGCATTTTCCACGTAGGAGTTACCTGCCAGTTTCAATAATTAGCTACGTTTTCCTTAAATAAAAAGAAATAGTCACCTGAGAAGAGCTGTACTAAGAGACAGAGACAGTGGAATATACTCATCTCCAATGTACACCAACTTGTTTTTCTCCATCTGTAAGTCAGCAAAGTCCCATATTAGGAACAGCTGCAGCTCAGCACTCAGCCCTCAGAAAGGAAATAGATGCATCTGTGACTTAACAAACCAAATATTGTCACTTTCAAAGAGAGGAAGTCCACTTGTTCCACAGTGACATTTGACTCCCTTTTCTGTTTCACTGTTGTCAACATTATCATCCTCTAACATTGTCTTACATCTGTCTATCATCCTCTTACAGTGCCCAATGGGATAAAATCCTTAAACATGTGATCAGTAATGAACACTAAGAAGTGTGGGCTTTTGTGAAGGCACCTGCACTCTGAGATTGTGTTAGCCTTATGTCAAAATGTGCTGGGCAAAAAAGAAAAGTTCAAGCCAAGATCTGGATATTTTTGATTGTCCAAATGCTTGATGTGATGTAAACCTCTAATTCCGATTGAATTTTCTACGTGCTACTCTCAGTGCTCTCATGTAGTAATCCTTTAAGTGGTATGAAAAGACTATTCCAGTGGTTCTCAAAGTGTGTTCCCTGGACCAGCAGTGTCAGCATCTTGTTAAAAATTCCAATTCTTAGGCCCTACTCCAGACCTACTGGTTCTGGAACTATGAGGGTGGGCCCAGCAGCCTTAACAGACATCAAGTGATTCTGATGCACTGAAGTTTAAGGACTGTTAGCCAGGTCTACAAGGGGTTTTAGGCAAGCCCTTCATAGTAGTTATAATGCTGCCTGAGAGATAGATTATCCAATTATTCTTAAGTCTTTTCCATATATTTAGGGAGAAATTTCTATTTTTGCAATATCTCCTTCAGTGTCTGTCCTTAGTATTTGTACATATCATTTTTATACCATGCCATATCATTTAATAGTTGCTGGAGGAAAAAAGAGAAACCAGCTCTTTTTATTTGTTCCCATATGAATAAAAAAATAATATCTGTTTTCACAAAAACTCCTTATAAATTTATATTTTCCTTAGAATGCAAATTAACAGTGAATGTGCCCTGCTGTGATTATAGGGAAGAAAAAACATTGATCCTGGAAATAATAATAAAATCACTCCTACCTTCCATGAGTAAGATGGAGAAGTCCTTTAAGACAGTGATGGTGCTGGCCAAAACCAGGATGGAAAAGACAAATGTGCAGATGGGGTCAGCCATTTTATAGTCTGGCTAAAAAATACAGGGACTTTAGTTAACTGAATTCAGGCCTTCCATGAAAAGTTTGATTAATAGAATGAATAATCATCTCTGCTTCTTTTTCACATTATCACCCTTCGCCTGCCTGACATTTGGCGTCCAACTCAGAGGTAAGACTTCCTGAAGACTCAATCCTTCTTTTAAGCTTCAAACTATCAGTGACGGAAGAAATTTTAAAAAGTAAATCTAAGATGTAAAGGGAAAATATCCTTGAGTTTTCTCTCCAAAGGCCTGATTTGACTTTTCTCAAATTAATAGAAGCGCAGAGTATGTGATTAAAAATATGCACAAGTTTATACAGTATTCAATGGCTTTTAGCCTTGGTAAGAGGAAAGGGTATCACCTGCCCAGAGGTGGCATATGACCAAGGTCCAGCTGGAGCTTGGTCTTGGCAGACTGGGGTTAGTTCCTTTCTTTCCCTCCTCAGGATGACACATATTTGAGGCAGGCATTTTTGATTAAGTCCTAAGAGTATAAGCTGAGGCCTCATTCTTGGCACTGTCTCACCACTGGACCCCTTAGCCTCAGGGATACCTGTTCCTCTGCCCTTGAAATTTTGTGCCACTAAAAAGTCCATGCCCAATTACCTCTGAGAAACTCTCAAATTCTACTAACCAGTGCAAGTTTGAACAATTTTGCCTTAAACTTGAAGCTTTCAATGAATATATGCTCAACTGAATTCAGATATGTCTGTAATTTTTGTTTATATGTTTTTATTTTTTAATAAAAATGATAAAGAATCCCTGCTAACTGGATGATCAAGATGCAAATAACAAAGCTAAATGCTCTTCTCCATTACTTCTACCTCCACCTCAGTGCACTTCCATCAGTTCTTGGCCTAACAGATCTGTGGTAAATGTTTGTTTAGGGTCAGAGGTTCACCCAGGATCCATCCCAACTTCCCATTAACACCCTGACATTGGGAGGAGAATTATCTTTCCCCCATTGTGGGTAATATTGGTGAGACAGTCAATCAGATTCTCTCCCTCCCAAGCCAAGCAGCAGGTACAAGATCCTACCTTAGTCTGTTGGACTCTTTCCCAGAAATACACATTTCAGCAGAATGACAAGAAATGGGGGGAAATGGCTGAGGCACATTCATTTTTACATTGGTACTTGGGACAGAAAGTGGATAGTTTCTGAAATCTAAGACACCCAATGTTGTCTTTATTTCTACCTTGATTTCTGTCCAAGAGTACATCAAATAAATTCCAGTCAATAAATATATTTTTTCTTAAGTAAGCTAGACATCTTTTCCCTTACTTATAACCCAAGAATCCTAAGGTATCCATTGTTCCATTGCTGTTCATCTTAGCTCCATAACAAAAGTAACTACTTTTTGGAAAGACTGGTGCCCCTATAGTTTAAGACATAGCACTTAGGAATTTGGAAAGTCTAAGGTTTCAGGCTTTGGATATTTGTTTGTGTGTTTAAACCTTGCAAAGCAGTTGGTATAGGCAAATATAGGCTGTCCACCTCATTTAAGTTAATATTGGCATGTCAGCTCCTGTACTACAAAATCTATAAATTTACTATGACAGTGAGCAAACTCAAACATTCTCACCTTAAAGTAGATAATAAGTGCACTGGTTAGCACACTGATGCTCTGAAATAGATCTCCAAGGGCATGCACAAAAGCCGCTCTGACACTGGCATTAGCTTGCACTTCCTTATGATTGTGGCCAGGGTGTTTTTGGTGCAGAATCACACTTAGCCTGAAAAAGAGAAGGGTATTCTTGGCACACGTGAGATTAGCCCGTGAAAACCTATGCAGCATAATGGGGAATTCACAAGACCATGTATTATCTAGGATTGCAGATAGTTGAAATATTAATGCTGTAAAATGTACTATTTTGGACTAATTTTTGAAAACAAATGTATCATAGAATTTTAAATTTTTACACAAGGAGAGACAACAAAAGTTCACTTCAGATAGTTCTTCTATCTACCCAGTGCTACTATGGTTCACCTGAAAACTGGAAAGTATCACTTCCTAAATGAAACTATTTGATAATGAAGAGGGAAAATATCATTTATTGAGGGTCTACTGAATGTCAGGCATTAAGTTAGGCTTAAAGCTGTGCTTTGGTGGGAGCTAAATTAAATGTACTGGTTTCAAATGCAAACGACAGCAAAGGGGGTAAAACAAAAATAAAATTTCATTAGGTTCAGATTTTTAAAAAAATATTTTATTTTACTTAATTTTGTTCATTTCTATGAGAACTTAAAATCTGAATAATTTCTTAATGGCCAATGATGATACTCATGTGCTTGTATATATGTAGCTATTAATAAGAAACTAAAATGTTTTAATGTATTTTAAATATATATGTAAATATTATGCAATTTAACATGTAAATGTATATAGAAATGCAAACATATATAAATTTTATACAGTCCTAAGAGTATAAGCTGTGGCCTCATTCTCTCTCTGTATATAACACATTGCAAAATTTAACATCTCCTATCCAAGTCAAAGAGATAAGTATTAGCCACAATAAATTATGTATCTGATTTTATTTTGGAACAAGGATTTTTAAAAAATTATTCTTTAGTACCACATATCTCAGTCTAAAGTGCCTGTTAAATTGAATGTCATCACCACAAAGTGGGATGATTGCTCTCCAGCAAGATTTGATCATTACATAATGTACGGTTTTTAGATGGTCACTGTTTGGGCAGAAATTCATCCTTAATTAATAGTTACCACTTAAGAATCTTCAGACAGCCTGATATGCCTGGCAGTTAAACATACTCTCTTTCTAGGTCTATTCATATGTGCTTATCATATTGTCACTCATTCTTTTACTCATTTTATTAGAAAAAAAGTACTTAGGGACTGTTGTGTGCCAGGCACTGCTAAATGCTTGGGGTATAAAGGTGAATGAAACATGGTCCCCCAAGTAGCTTTAAGTATAATGGAGAGGGCAGAGATTTTTAAAAGACCCAAATAAATGAAAATTCTAATTTTAATAAGTCTACTAAGAACTTGTGCTATGGATAACACAACAGAGAAGTCTGATTTAGTTAGACAAAGCAATTGAATTGGAGCTAAAGGTTATGTTAGAGTTAAATTGTAGGCTGGAGAGGAGAGAATGTTTCCGGCAGGGAAAACAGCATGCGATAGCCTTAAGGCTCTATCACTAATCCTCATCCTAGAACCCCTTTGCAACTTCTATTAGAACTTTCTTTCCTGATTTTGGGTCTCCAAAGAATAGATTTATTCCAGACTATAGTTATGATATTTCTATATTCAGACAACACAGCATCTAGCAACACTTGAAACCTATAATCCCAGTTCTGGGAGAAAACATTATAGTCACTCGGTATATTTATCCACAAATAACTATCTCCTTGCACAGGAAAGTCACCACTTTTCAATTCCCTTGTCTTTCTAAGTATGAGAAGTACCTTCAATGTTAAGGTCAAAGTTCAAAAGCAGTTTCAATAAAAAAAAAAACAAAACTTGGATGGTATCAATTTAGAAAGTCAAACTTGATCATCAAGGTTCTAGATTTATGGGGTAGTTAGCTGGGTGTATCTTTCATATTCATGTAACATCGACACTACCTATGTGACATATGACTCTCAGGAAATTTTTAATATTTTCATTTTCCCTGCTGTTTTGTGGACATATTATTCTCCTTATGCAAAGATGATGTTATTGACTCCTACTCAGCGGCACATGTGCTCTGCCTTATTTGTCTCCTTGTGGTGATAGATTTGCATTGATCTCCACACGCTTTTTCTCCCACTGCCAATATGAAACACATTCTCAAGTTAGCTGATTGGAAGTAGGGACCTACTCAGTAATAGCAGTCAAATTCCACTCTTCTAACTGTTTAGCTCAGAGATTCTGACCAATGATTTGCACACTAGGAGGTAAGGAACTGAAACAGGCAGAAGGTAAAGGGATTAGAGTGACCTGAGGAGCTTTTTCAAAGTGTCTATGTTCAGAGTGTCTCTCTTACAAGGATCTTTCTGTTACATTGGGCCTATCTAGATAACCCAAGAGAGTCTCCCCATCTCAAAATCCATTCTTAATCAGATTTGCAAAGTTCCTTTTGCAATGTAAATTAATATACTCACAAATTTCAAGGGTTAGAATGTGGAAATCTTTGAGGGGCCATTCATTATTCTGTCTACCACAGATGATTGATAAATAGATAGATGATACAGTTTTAAATAGTGTTGCCCAGAATCAAGCTATCAAATGGTAAGGAACAAATCAACCAAAAAATATCAAAGACCTGGCCTCAAAACCCCCTTATCATGAACAATCAAATAGCTCATTAGGGTAAGAGAAGAGCAATATAGTAATGATCACATGTCCAGTAAGGCATCACATGTCTCATAAGAATAAATTGCCTGTGTAAGAGAGTGGATCAACAAGTGGAAACTAAAGAAAGAGTTTAGCTAATACAGCTTAAGAAGCAATTTTCATATAGTCACAATGATACAAAGATAAGAGAGACTGCTTTGAAGAGAAATAAATTCCCGGTTATTAGTTCTGTTAAAATATATGACACTAATGACTATTTTATTGGGATGTTGCAAAGGAGAATTCAAAAGTAGAAAGAAAACTGAAGTAAATGAAATTTAAGATCCCTTCCAACCCATAATGTGTTGTTCATGTAACAAAAACTAAATAGGAATAAGTCATATCTCATATGGAACCATCACTATGCATGAGAGCAAACTGGCCAGGAGCTCGATTCTGGGCCTAGTAGATCTAGATTCAGATCCCGGCTCTGCATTACCTCACTGACAATTTATTCAATTTATCATCTTCAAAAGTGGAAGAATTAAACAAAAACAAACAGGGTTAAAGACAGGGTTAAAGACAACTTTTATGGGCAGTGTGTGGAGTGACTTACATAATGTTGGCTGCCACAGCACAGCCTGAAACCAGGATCATCACCGTCCCCTGGATCTGGTAATCGGGGTACAGCAGGCGTTCACATGCCAGGTACACCAACACCCCAGTCACCACCCAGACGCACAAGATGGACAGCAGGGCACCTAGGATCTCTGGGGATTCAAGCACACAGATACCCAGACACAAAGAATTTGTGAATTACCTTAACCTCTCAAGAATCATAAGGCATTAACATTCCTTGCCAGCCACCCCCCTCCCTGCAAAAGAGGCTTTAAACTCATTCACTCAGTGATTCACAAAGCAAAAGTGTGGATGGATTTTAACACCAAGATGAGACACTTTAATGTTGCATTCATAAAACACCAGCGTCTGAGTTCATTATGCTCCATATTACTAAGTAATTCAAGCAAATGTTTAAAGTATATTAATTGCTATCTGCCATTGCTGTTTTCCTTGGGGATTTTAATTTAAACAGGTGCTAAAATGATTGAAACTTATTAGGAGATGAAATAATGAGACACAAAGAATAAAATGTGTTTAGAAACTCTCAATTTCACCATAAAACATTTACAACTTGCCAGTACTGGTACCTTGTGTGGAATAAAATAGTAACAAGGGAAGGCTTCAGAAGGTACTGGATGAAAATGAGTTTCATTTGCCAACCCAATGTATTGTAAACACAGAGGCAAGCTCAGAGGTATATCAACACTCTAACTGCATTTTAAGAGCAACTATATGGAAAAGAAAGATCAGAGTGGAGACATTTACATTAATATTTAAAGCTAAGATGGTGTTCAGTCTGCAGGCTGAGTAAAGCATGTTTGCTTACTTGGGAGTTCCTTAACACTTCACCCTGAACTTTAATGTAACTTCGTAGGTAGGTACTAAAAGCCTAGGAGGGCCTAGAAATATTCTGGAAGTCAGTGGTCAGGCACATTCCATACTTTTGGCCCTCCCTCTTTTAAAGCAGAACAATAGAACATGTTGTCTCCCAGGCTTCAGTCATTTATACACAGCCTTCGTGATTTTTACCACATCCACATGCCACCTGTCGTATTAGCCACTTAATACTTCTTAATAAATTCACTTTTTATACTTAGCTTCTTCCTAAACAAAGTCATCCATGAAATTACATGTTGACAAGCTAGTTCATTTTCATCTATACATCTGTAACAGTGCTGCCTAATAGGGTAACCGTCATCGCATGTGGCTGTTTTCATTTAAATTAAGTAAAATTAAAAGTCCGGTTCTTCAGTAGCAGTGGCCACATTTTAAGTGCTTTGTTGGGGGCACCTGAGTGGCTCAGTTGGTTGAGCATCCAACTCTTCAGCTCAGCTCAGGTCCTGATCTCAGGGTTGTGAGTTCAAACCCCATGCTGGGCTCCATGCTGGGTGTAGAGCATACTTAGAAAGAATAAATAAAAAGAAAATAAAGTGCTCTAAGGCCACGTTATACTCTGTATTATAGAACATTTCTCTTGAAGCAGAGAGTTCTATTGAACAGCACTGGTCTTCTAGAGTATCAGTGTTCATGGACTTCCATCACCAGGATGAGAAAGTACAAGCAGTATTCTAAATTCTAGGGACGCCTGGATGGCTCAGCGGTTTAGTGCCTGCCTTCAGCCCAAGGCATGATCCTGGAGTCCCGGGGTGAGTCCCGCATTGGGCTCCCTGCATGGAGCCTGCTTCTCCCTCTGCCTGTGTCTCTGCTTCTCTCTCTGTGTGTCTCTCACTAATAAATAAATAAAATCTTTTAAAAATAAATAAGTAAATAAATAAATAAATAAATTCTAAAAGTTCTGAGTTCTGTCTGTGTTTACAAAACATCCTATGTTTACAAAATAGCTTTGACCAATAGCATCAGAAAGGAGAAAGTACATATAAAAAATGTATACAGACAAATGACAAGTGCTCAGACAAAGACATGTTTTCCAAGTACAGCACTGATCAGGGTCTGGAAAGCATCTTCATATCACATCGTCACAAATTCTTTTTATTGATGTTTATTGCCTCATCTCTTCTTCTCCCCTTCCTTTTCTCTGAGCATTACAGGAAAGGCAATCCAAAACCCTTGTGATGATAAATTATTTGGTGTGAAATCAGAACTTTCCGCCATCCTAAGCTTGAAAAACCACAGTGCATATTGCCATAAGTCATGGTCTGTATCTAGAGGCAACTTTCAGTGAAGGCTGGTCATGTAAGAGGTTGGCCACCCTTGCTCTGCCCTAGATTTTCTTCACATTTTATTCTCGATTTATCTATGAGAAGTTCTTCAATCTCTGTAGCTCTCTTGGGCTCTCTGTGCCTTACTTTGCAAAATGGTAGAAGTTTTATCCCATCCTCCCTCCCAGATGCAGAGTAACTGAATGAACGGTACCACACCCTGAGACCCTTGGGCTGGGGCTCTTGCTAAAGTGATACAAGTTCCTGCTGTCCCATTGGAGTAGAGGGAGCACAATTAATCTGGCTTTTTGACAAATCAACATTGAGAACATGTGTTCCCAGGCACGCATCCTCTTAATCCTGTGCGCCGATGTGCCTAAGGGATTTTTGAATGAGGCTTTGCTTGTCTCTTCTGTTTTTATCCTTAGTTTGACTGTATAGCACTGCTTTGCCATTAATGCTCAGTGGGGGAACTGTACCTGCCCGGTGCCATCCAAATGTCAGCTGCTTCGAGGGAGGCTTTGATGACAACCACAAGGAGAAGAGACTGAGCAGGAAACTGGTCAGGTCAATTAAGAGGTGGGCAGCGTCTGTGATGACAGCAAGACTCCCAGCAATGTGGCCACCTAGGGAATGCAGAACATTACGTGGGATTAGGGCCCCCTAGGGGCCCCAGGATTAGGGCAACTAGATTCACATGCATACTAACCATGGTGAAAATTGCCACAGATTCACAAAGCTTTGTAAGACAAAAGATATCAACATTGATTTAATCCACCTCTTCTCAATTTGATAAGAAACGGACACCCATAGAGTACATAGGATTTGAACATGTGGAAAAGGATTTCAAGGGAGCGGCCATTCCTGGGAGAGGGAAAGTACAGAGACTGGAAAGTGTAGGCACATTTAGAGAACATCACAGTTAGACTGGGACATCAGAGTTCAAAAAAAATATGAAAAGATGAGCCTGGAGAGGAACTTAATCCCAGGACTCCAGGATCATGACCTGAGCCGAAGGCAGACATCTAACCACTGAGTCACCCAGGCGTCCCTCTCAGCCTTTGGCTCAGGTCGTGATTCCGGGGTCCTGGGTTGGAGTCCCACATCGGGTTCCCCACAGGGAGCCTGCTTCTCCCTCTGCCTGTGTCTCTGCCTCTTTCTCTGTGTCTCTCACTAATAAATAAAATCTTAAAAAAAAAAAAAAAAAAAAGATGAGGCTGGCGAGGTATGGGCTGGATTTGAAGAATCTTGTACTGAAGTCGGAGGACCTGGACTACTGTCTATAACCCAGGGGTTGTGGTCAGGCCCACAGCTGTGTTTGGACTTGACTTGTGGTTTTACCAAGGTTTTTACCACTTCCTTCTGCTCTCCTAATTTATATTACCCACCTGAGTTCAAGATCCCTATTATGAACAGTGGGGGGCAGTAAAGGAAAGGGCAGACACGTTCCACTGAGGTCTTGAAGTGTAACCACTACCCAATAAACTGTAGGAAGGGAACCCAAGCCATGGACATCCTGACTTGCCTTTCTTCCTATTTGGTTTGCCTTCTTTACCTCCTTCTAGCTCTGCAAGAAAAGACCTCCAGCCCCCAAAATAGAAATCAAAAGAAACCTTTGTTTCTTCTTTCCCAAACAGGGCTCCTTGTTTGAGAACAGTCTTTATTGCTACATCTTCCTGAAAAAGAGCTGCGCCAACCAGGTGTCTTCCTGGCAGCTGTTTATCGCCTGTGTATGACAAGCGACAGAGACTTATCAGTCACCAGCCCCTCCATCATCAGACTCACCTTGTCTCAACTAATGATTTTTAAAAATTACATATATGGCTCATAATTGCAATAATCCCCACAGACCACTGGCTCTAGCTGTAGTTAATAACTGGTTTGTCAAAGTTTAATGGTCTGAAGCAAAGTAGTCTTCAAGCTTGTTACTGAGCTGTCAGTGCAAAAAATCACAATGATTCATTAGCCAAAAGGCAACATTTTGCTAACAAATCAGCTTTTCTTCCAATTATCCTCTAATGTTGCTCTCTCTGCCAAACTCGGGGGTCTGATAATAAAGCTGTGTTAATAATGCAGTATTTCTTACCGGGAGAATGGCTACATGCAGATTAGCAGCTGACCACCATGTCGGCAAGGAACAAGAGTGAGGATTCCATGCTCAGCTCAAATTGTAGCTTAAGTCAAGGGAGAGGAGTCCTATAGGGGCTCTTCAACAGGCTCAACTGAATCAGTAGATGACTGAGCGAGAAAGATAACTTGCTTTGGAAGAAGCATATTGATTTGGACGCCCAGGAAGTGAGAACCACTTTGCATCATCATTGCTACTTCTAAGAACAGTCCAGAAAACTGTGAGCAATCATGCTGAACCCTATAGAGAAAACTGTGCAAGAGGTAGTTTCTGACTCAACTTGCATTTGCTTCTGAAAGCATGGGTTAGGGCAGCCCGGGTGGCTCAGCGGTTTAGCGCCTCCTTCAGCTCAGGGCTGATCCTGGAGACCCGGGATTGAGTCCCATGTCAGGCATGGGGCCTGCTTCTCCCTCTGCCTGTGTCTCTGCCTCTCTCTCTCTCTGTGTCTCTCATGAATAAGTAAATTAAAAAAAAAAATTTTTTTTTAAACATGGGGTATTATTGATAATGATTGTTGTCATCCAGCCAATATCTATTGAGTCCTTCCTGTGCTCGGTACAGGGATGGGGTACACAAAGATACACAAAGTTACACAAAGATACACAAAGATACACAAAGTTCAACAGAGTCCTTGTCTTCAGTGATCTCATTGTCGAGCATTCACCACACTCAAGACTGTACCGTGGGCTAGGAGGATCAGAAAACCATTCTCCTTGGGAGCATTGAGGAATTTTTCACAGGAGAGGGGGGGTAAGACAGAGCTAGAAGGGAAGAGTTTTTCAGGAAGAGGTAAGAGCAAGAACCAAAACAGAAAGAAATGAAAGAAGATGGCACCTTTGTGGAAAATCAAGAGGTGTGGAGTGTTGGGTGAATAGCTAGAAATGAGAGTGGAAATGCGGGTTGGGGACCCACTTGTGGGAAACTATGTCAGGCTGGAGAATTTGAATGTTATCCTATGGGATAAGAGAATCTACTGTGATTTGAGGCAAGGTTGTGATGTACTCATATCTGTATTTGAGAGAGAGAGAGAGATCTTTGCCGGCAATGTGGAGGCTGACCTGGAGGGAGGAGAAGCTGGAGGTTAAGACGCAACAGCAATAGCCAAGGAAATACAATGAAGGCATGAAGGAAGGCAGGAGCACTCACACATGTATGGATTACTGGCAAGATAGAGAAGGCAGTGCACTGATGACAAGACAGGAGAGGGACTAGGGACTAAGTTCTGGAAATGCACTCTTCCTAGGGCCTGTGGGGTGAGTGGACAGTGGGGAGCCATTGGGCCTGGGTCTCATACTAACCTCAGTTTCAGAGAGTGGGTGGTAAGTACACATGGCATGTTCTGTGGAGAACAGACACATACTTACCAAAAGGAAAGAAACAAATGTCTCTCAGACAACATTAGCTTGTATCTCATTACTGGACATCACCACTATATAATTCATATTTTAAAAATCCTCTATCTTATGAAGAGCATTATTATACTATATCATAGTATATTATTAATAATATATAGTAATAGAATTATTATACTATATAAAACAAAATTATACTATCAAAAACACAATGCACTGAGTTGTTACTTAACAAGTATTTAACATACACCACAGTTTGCATAGGCGTGTTTTGACACCTCTTAAATTTTTAATATCAGAAACCTCAAAAAATATAAGTGGCCTAAGCCTCTGAGACACCGACTCTAGTACAAAGTAAGCCTCCTTATCAGTAAAGCTTGTGGTTATCAAACCACCCAGCCATAGCTCTCTCTAAGAGAAGTTTCTTACTCTGAGATATTCACTATCTCCCCCAGGCAGCTCCCAGCTCTGTTTTCCTATCTAGCATCCTCCTGCCTCCTCCATCTGTGCTTCACACTCTAAATAGTCCTCCTGTAGGATGTCTCTCTCTCTCTCTCTGACCATTCTCAATTGCTTCCAGTAATTGCCATAGTTAAGCTGATTTTTGTGAGTTCTTGGTGTCCATATAACTGTCTTTTTAAATAGGGATATGCATTTATATGTGCATGTTAGGGCCTTTCCATAATTAGGAGTTTTCACAAGCAGTCAAAAAGAGTTCCAATTCAACAGATTCAAGGCCCATTAACAGTAGACACACTAATGCTTATAACCTTCTCTGATTCCTCCCACCAGTCTGCTTTGTGGCCAATTCTCTCTCTAAACACAGCCCTATGACCTGGTTCTCCCCTGTTCTAAATGTCAATTATCCTATAAGGCCTACAGAATTAATCCAGGTTCCCTAGCCAGGCCTCATGGTCTTTCTTGAGCCCCAACTACCATTCTGCTTTTATTCAGCACTCACCCTGTTTTATTTTACATCACTTATTTAGATAGATCTTAGATAGGTTCAGTTGTAAGTCATAAATGTCTTAAGCAAACTGGCTTCGACAACAACCACAAAATGAACATTGGCTCAAATAGCTAGAAAAAATCAGGGTAGGATTGGATCCAATGCATTCTAATCCTAAGGTTCAAAAAACGTTTGGGATGGGGTGGGCTCTGCCCTGTCTCTAACTGTTGATATTTATTGTCTTACTGGAGACAGACTTACTTCACCCTTGGCAAGAAAAGTTGGACACTAGAAGCTCCAGGTTTCTATCATTTCAGCAGAGTATTTGTAGAGGATAAAGAGCTGTTCTCCCCTCTAGTCTCCCTATAAAAAGACCCAGAGACTCTGAGTAATCTTGCTTGGCATCTCATAACCAGTCTTGCCTCTGAGCATGTGGTTTGTGGTCCAGGAGGACCAGAACTGCATTCAGTACAGTGAGTAGGAGGAAGCTTCCTGTATAGGCAATCCTTGACCACGACAAACAGTGACACCAAATGCAGCTAGACATCAAGAATCACTTGAATTGCTTTCTAAGAATACAGATTTCCTGTACTATTGAAGACCTACCTGCTTAAAATCTTTCCAGGCAACGCTGATATTTACTACCTCCTGGACCACAGAAGTAATCAGGTGCTGCTCATCAGAGTGCTCCCTCTGGAAGGCCTTTTCCATCTCCCTCTTAGCCACTTCTCAGTGCCTACACAAACTTTAAGGCCTGTCTCAAATCCCATACCCTGTATGAGGACCTCCCAGATTCCCAAAAGTGACCTGAGAATAACAATAGCTTTCTCTGACCTGGTCAAGAATGGCTTTTGGTGAGGTTTGGCTGGGCTTGAATGATGATCAGGGTTTTGATGAATGTGGGGGATGAGGAGAGGCCTTTTCTATTCAAATAAAAAGACATAAGCAAAAGCTACAGAGACTTTAAGATATAGTGTTATTTTGTACAGGATGGGGGAAACAGCTGAAACAGAAAAGTCATGTAGTAAAGTAGTAAGAGAAAAAGATTGATAGTTGGTTTGGCAGCCAGATGGTGGGATGACTTGAAAGTCAAAGTAAGAACTTTTCATTTTGTCCAGAGTGCAGAGTTTTCAAATATATTGATCTCTTTTTACCTGGGGACCTAGCACAGAGGCAGCCCCTGAACCAGCTTCTCCCTGCTGCAGCACACTTTTGGGTCTACCCCCATACCCCCATACTCAGTAACATTTTCTGTGCTTGCTGTGATGGAGGAAACATTGTGAAGCCCTGAAATAGGCAAAGCAGAGCCAGTGAAGAATTCTGAAGACATATTTAACATGATGAGAGCAATGTTTTAGGAAAATCAGTTCAAAATCAATGCAGCTCGAATTCCAAATGAGTCTGTCAGTATCCACTTAATTCCTTAATGACAACATCACTTTCTTCTGGCTCTCAACTGAAGCCAGATTAGAATTTATAGACTAATTAATTATTAAGAATGAAAGAGAAGAGGGAGATTGATTTGCTCACTCCAAGTGAATAACTTTTCAACACCCCTCCCCCAAAAATATGAGTAATTTTAAAATAACACGACAGGGCATAGGAAAGGTACAAGGAGAAAAATGAGTTTTATGAATGGGAGACCATCTCATTTCAGACTGTTGATTAGACATCAGCTAGGGAAAAGATGCCGTCTGTCCTCAGCATCTACATGGATTCTGGGGAAAGCAGAGTAAGAAAGTAGTGGAGAAAAACAAGCCAGTTTCTACATCTTGCTGAGCTGTGTTTGCATATAGTGTTTGCCAGTACTTTATCTGGAAAGCTATAAATTTCCAGAACATCGCCTTTTTAAGCCACATTTTGAGTAGGTTCTGTTTTTTAGATTTTCCATTTTGTCCATCTCTTACATAAGCAATAGAATACTGTCCATAATCTTATGAATTTAACTAATAAAAAAGGAATATACCTCTGGCATAAATATCAGTGGATTTTTGCAGTGAGTTTTCAAATTGGAATTGCTCAAAGTAAATTCTTTGCAATTTCATCAAGCTATTAAGTTGGTTCCTTCAAAAAACTTACCCTGGCTCTAGAAATTGTGTGATATCAATTATTTTTATAATCTTTGACTGGAAAATTATTTGCCAACCCTGGATTTTTCTTAGACTGGATGAGTCTAGGTTCTTTTCCAGTTTTCAAAAGATAAAAGTCTGAGTATAAATATAGAGGCCATAAGACTCCATAGGATTCAGAAATCAATTAATTCTGATTATTGGCTATGATAGTGCAAAACCCAAACCAAACCAAAACAAAACTAAATAAAAACAAAAACTTGGCAGGTTCTATTTTTCTTTAGTCTCAGATACTATTAATTTAGTCCTCCTTTTGGGTAGAAGAAAATGAAACCAAAATATTGATAAGATTGTAACAAGTAAGAATTGTCATGGAGTAATAGTACCTTATAATACTGTATGCCAGCTAGTTTCTAGTGTTCCTTTTTTATTTTGGGGGTGGAAAAATAAGAAAAGATACATGACATATCAAAACTTATAGATTAAATTCATAGCTAAACATAATTTTATTAAAAAAAGAAAGCATAAAAATATTTAGAGAATGATATAACTCAAGATATTAAGACATGCAATAAGACTACAACCCTGAAGAAACATGGAGAAAGTAACAAACTTTTTTTTAGTAACAAATATTTTTAAAACCAAAATTCTAAATTAAAAACAGAAAAATTTAGATGATAATAATAATAATAGTCTCAATAAACTAGATATCCACCCAGTTAATCAAGGAAAAGAAAATATATCAACAATATTAAAATGAGAAAGTAGCTAGAATAAACAAAAGAATATTAATATGAAACTGTCATGCTCCAATGTATGATAATAAATTGGAAAATTTCAGTGAGATGGTTGACTTTGGAAAAACATTATGACCAAAATACACTGGAGAAGTAGAAACTTTGAGTACATCAAATAATAAGGAAGAAGCTAATAAATCTATCTTAAAAATTATTTCCAAGACTGTCTCTAAAGCTAGACAATTTGCCAGGGAATTCTTTAAAAGGAAGAGATAATTACAATGTTACATAAATCATTTCTATTGTTTTATTTTTTAAAAATATCATTAAAATTAAACTTTTCACTTTAATATGCATAACTCTATTTCAAAAACTGAGAAAAATAGCTCCAAACATAAAACTCTCAATTTCAGTTATTAATAAAAATAAAAAATCCTAATGAAAATGTAAGTGATCCAGACTGAGCAATGCATTGAAAGAATGGTCCACCACAGTCCACTTAGAAGCACTGTAATAAGAGCCTAGCACCAGGAGCTCCTGAATTCAGACTGCCTGCTACTCAAGTAGAGTACTCAACAGTGTTTCTATTCTTCATCTATATAGTGCAATTAATAATAGGACCTACCTCACAGGGATTTTGACAGGATTAAGTAAGGTAACACAATGGCAAAGACTCATCACAGTTCCTGGCACATAATACGTATTAAATAGATATTTATTATCATCATAATGCCAGAAATGCAAAGACCATATTATATTAGGAAATCTCTGAATATGATACATATCAACAATGTGTCAAAAAAATGCTTAACAGTATGTTTAAAAGAAAAGTTACTTGATAAAAGTAACAAGTGTCTTTAATTATCTGTTAATCATTTAAAAACTAGGGAAAAAACCCACTTCGTTCACATAATGAAATACTTAACCTCTCAGGAAACATTTCCCTTAACAGTTAATAGTTTAACATAAGATTTGATTTAGCATATTATTTAACATGATAAAAATATGAAACATACAGAAGAGCTAATTTATTGAAAAAGAAGAGAAATACGTTTTTTGCACAAGAAAGTGTTACCTCCTAGGAGGGAGGAGGATGGATGGATGAGAGAAAAACAAAATGGGTTGAAATACATTTAGAATGAAAATAATTCTAGTATACTGTTGAGTATAAAATGAATATGCAAAATGGAAAACTTTCCAGAATACCAAAAGTAATCACCTCAAAAAAAAAAAAGGACATGCCAAAAGGAAGACCCCCTTCACCTCTGAAAAGAATAAAAAAAAACACACCTAAATAAACATGGCAAAAAAATAGGCTGACTCTGAACAAACAAATAACCCAACTACTAAAATCACAAAACATATGAGAGATGTAGAGTATTTGGTTAAATGGAGAAACATACCATATTCTTAGAGGAGAAAACTGAGTACTTTAAAAATATTTGTGTTTCCAAATTATCTTACATACCAGTAAAACCATAATTTGATTTTGGAGGGAACTGAACACAATGGTTCTCATGTTTAATTAGAATAATAAACAGAAATTAATGAGCTTTTCCTTTTTTCTTTTAAATGAGGAATGATGAGAGAACAACAGATTTTATAACATATAAATCTACATTAATTAAATGCTACTAGTAACAGAGAATAGCAATACAGATCAATAAAACATCTTAGAACCAATCCCTTATTCTTTATAAAATATTGATAAATGATAAAAGAAACATCAAAAATCAATAGGAGTAATTATTCCATAAATAATTCTGAAAACTCTGTTATTCATAAAAAGAATTTTTAGTCCTTAGAGTATATCTAATCTCACATTGATTTAAAATTAAATGCAAAAAAATGAACAACAAAATGGTATTTATCTTCTTACTATACAGGGACGAAAGCACTAAAAGAGTGAAAGAGCAGTAAAAGAAATTAGCTCAAAATGGGATGTCTGGTACAGTTACATATATAAAATTTAAAACTTATCTACATCTAACCAAAAATTAAAGACAAACAATAAACTTAAAAGTACTTATAACAAATATAAAAAGTTCAGTATCCTAACTATATAAAGAGCTCCCAGAGATCAATATAAAGCATTACAAATTATCTATAAAACAAATGAGCAAGAAATATTAAGAGGCAAGAAGGAAATGCATCAACAAAAGGAAACATAGATTACTAATAAGCATGCAAAAATATTCTAACAATAACAAAGAAATGAATATTAAAATAAAGGATATTCACCTATATATTAATAAAGATTCTAAAAGATTAAAATAAGTTCTGGTAGAGATTTGGAGAATCATTTTCACATACATCATGCAGACATATGAATTGTTTTAAGCTTTCTGGATACCCGTTTGGCAATATGCATCAAGAAGTAACAAATATATTTATGTCCTTCAATCAATTTTTCCACTGTTAGGAATCTCTTTCAAGAGATTAACTAGAAAGGCAGGCAGACCTTTATTCATGAGTTTTTATTACAGCCCGTCCATACATAGCAGGAAAAAAAAAACCCTCCCTAAATTTCTAACAATAGAGAGATAGTAATGTAAGGCACAGTAGAGCGTTATTATAGAATATTGTTCAGACATAAAAATGTTTTTGAAGAGTATTTGATGGCATGGCCAAAAACATTCAGTATGCTCTCAGTTATGTTAAAAAACTGAGTTATGACAGATAAGTATATTGGAAAAAACACTCCACAGTATTATTAGAGGTTATTACTCAAATGTGGGATGGTGAGGAATTTTGTTTTCTAATATTTTCCCATCTTATCGACAATGAGCATATTGTTACTCAGTACTTACAGAAAATATGAATTCTTTATTTAAAAGGAGAACTTACGGGATCCCTGGGTGGCGCAGCGGTTTGGCGCCTGCCTTTGGCCCAGGGCGCGATCCTGGAGACCCGGGATCGAATCCCACGTCGGGCTCCCGGTGCATGGAGCCTGCTTCTCCTTCTGCCTATGTCTCTGCCTCTCTCTCTCTCTCTCTCTCTGTGTGACTATCATAAATAAATAAAAATTAAAAAAATAAAAAAAAAAAAAAAAAAAAAATAAAAGGAGAACTTACATAACTGTCCTGCGGTGATGTGGGGTTTTGTTTGTTTGCTTGTTTAATCAGAGAAGTCTTTTTAAATAATACTCACCCACGACCTCTGCAATCATGAAAATGAAGCATACTCCCGAAGCAGCATAGAGTTTCCACTTGGCGTAGACTTGCTCGTTTGCTCTGTTCTCTGTGGCCTTGGAGTTGCTGTGGCAGTGATAGATGGCTCCTGACTCCAGCTCCTCTGGCTTCTCTCCAGGACATTGATCTTTATTCAAGGATTTCTGCTGGAGTTCCACACTACAGATGAGTTTGACAGAAGCAAGAAGTGAACATGGTTGCAAACAAATACCTCAATGACAGCCCTACCCGTTCTCAGAACTGTTATTAGGACATCTGCTAACTAGCTAGGAAGTTGCTGTTCACAGCTCCTTCCATAAGAAATACCAAGTGAAGGAACAAGCAAGAAATTTCCTTCTGAATTCTCAACGACTAAAGGTTTTGCTTTTATTCTGTCAAGGTCCTATTCAGTCTATTACCAGCAGCGATTACGAGATATCAAAGGAACAGGAGAAAGGAAGCAGATACACTTTGATGCATTTTCTTCCAAATTACTGCATTTTTAAAAGATTTTGGACCCCATGTAACACATTTTTAAAAAGGAGGGCAGGGCGATCTTAGATATGTGCGTATGAGCCTGACTGTTGATTCAGATACTCACTATTAAATGCCAAAACTCTTCCTTTCTTCTCCACAGCAACACTGTTAATAGATCATAGCACTTTCTCTTGCTGAGTCCACGTGGACCCTCAGAAACCTTAACATAACTTTGCAAACAATCTCTATCATCTATCAAAACTGTATTGGGAGTTGATCTTGCCTATACTTCTTAAAGCAGGCAATACATATCAGCTCTTCTCAAATATAAAATTTTATTTAGAGGCATGTATAGACTTCTAGAATTTCATAGATGGAAAGATAGTAGATAACATTCAGTCCAATCCCATAGCTTCTTAGCTGAAGTAATCAAGGTTCACAGGGGTTAAGTAATTGCCTGAGACCATATAACCAGGAAACAGCAGAAGTGGGATTCCAAGCCTAGTGTTTTTTTCCCACTGGGCTCCACTCTGCCCCCTACCTGAACTTCAGTACACCTAAAACCAATCTCTACTGATGGCAGTATCAATGTCCATGAATTTTGAGCTGATAAGACTTTAATTTCTTAAATAAAGTTATTAGAAGACATTAATAAGATTCTTAGAATGAACTTAGCATCCATGATTTTGAAAGGTATAAAAAGAGAAATAAGTTCACCTCCACTTGAAGAGCTAGTTCATTTGTCTTATTACCATCTGGAATTAAAGGTCTGAAGGTTTTGGCTTAGATTATGGTGATGATTATGATCCTAATTATCATTTTATTTTAGTTTTCCTGAATAAACTAACATATATATTCATTACAAATGAATTTCTGTAATTCTAGATTTTCTAGAATAGAATTCTGGCACAAAGCAAAGGGAGAAATTACTGGTAACCTTATCTCCAAAAGACAACTACTGCTGATATTTTGTTGTTTACTTTGTAATATATAAACACACCTTTTTAAAATATAATCAGAGTCCATAACTAATTTGAATGTTTTTGGTTACAAGTACTGAAAACAAAGCTCATGCTAGATTATTAAATGGGAATTATTGGTACTACAACTGAAAAATCTAGATATATTAGGCTTTAACCTGATTTAGGAAGACTCCAGATGCATCGCTCTGCATTCTCTAAGTACACTTTAACTGCAGGCTGTTTTTCCTCATGGTAGTGGAATGGTTGCCCAAGGTAATCAGAGTTGTGTACTTGCCTTTTCTTATACAGAAGAGACAATGTCCACTCCCAAGTCCTAAACAAGAATCCTGAGTTGCATGCTGATTTGACCAAATGGGAACCAACTTTTATAGCCAGAGGAATATGAATAGGCTAGTTGGCTTGACCTTGTTATAATCAGATTGGCTAAACCCTACCATGCTGACCCCTGGAGCTGAGATTGGGGTAGATGCTACCCAAATCATGGCTGCAACTCAATGGGGAGGTCTGGAATGGGTTATGGATAAAATGACAGTGTCACCATGGAATCCTACCAAAGACAAGCTTCGGAACCTGATTCTTAGCTATATGTATTATTGACATTTTCTCAATTTATTAAATACTCTACACTATTATTTTTAACACAAAGGGAGCACTGTATTTAGCATAAATATGTCATACATAATGAACTGATTTCCTTAAACAATTCATTCTTTTCCATTTATTTGCTTATATAAGTGAGGCTGTTGATCTTTATAGTTCATCTTTACTCTATATATTATCATCTTAGAATGTAACTCTAAAAGGGCAATTGTCTGGTCAACAGGTATCTACATTTTTAAGGATTTTGGCGTTTATTGCCAAATTGACTTTGGAATCTTTATATGGATGAAGTTAATAGCACTCAGGATTTTGAACAGTTCCCAATAATCTTGTTTGTTAGAATAGGAACCATTTGGCAATAAGCACATAAAGTATTTATATCTACACATTTTTGTCTTTGTAATGTGATACATAATCTGATAATAAAAATATATATCATGGGGCAGTGTGGGTCACCAGTGGCCATCAACTCCGTGGAACCAGAGAACTAAAAAGAAAGCATGATAGAGGTTTCCTCTTCCTTTGTGCTGAAAAGGCAACATGAGCAAGACAGGGTCACCGATTGGTCTGGCACTATTCATATGACCACTGATTTGCTGGTGTCATATGAAGCTTTGTTTTATTTTATACTTTTCATTAATCTTGTGGCCAGAGAAAACAGGTGGTAAGTGACCAGGAGAAAGAACTTATTCTGGGGGCAGTGCAGAAGGCAGACAAAGGCAGGAGTCCTACTAGGGACACAGCCTCAGGGCAATCTCATGAGAAGAAAAGTGCAAGAAACCTGGCCAGTTTTTACTTTTAAATACTGCTTTGTTGTCCTAGCCTCAAAGATTAACCAATACGGTTATAC
This sequence comes from Canis lupus dingo, assembly GCF_003254725.2. Lineage (NCBI taxonomy): Eukaryota > Metazoa > Chordata > Mammalia > Carnivora > Canidae > Canis > Canis lupus. The sequence continues at coordinate 16,785,974 of NC_064255.1, read as the reverse complement.
TTTAAGCTGAGATTGTTCCTTGAGATACTAAGCAGGCTATCTAAACATGGGTTTCAGAGACTCCATTGAAATTGGATACGATGTGTTCATATGTATATTTGTGTTTTATGTGGGAGGAATGCAAGAGCCCACAGTTTTAACTGAGCTCCTAGAAAGGTCTGTAATCCCCCCAAAACTTAAAAATCCAAAATTAAAATACATTTCTCATTGCCTCACTAGAGCAAAGTGGTCTGCGTACCTACAGATGCAGAACAGGCTCTTAATCTAAAAAATGATGTGAATCCTAAGAAGAATTTTAAGAAGGTTCTAAAAAGCAAATGCTATAATGCATCAAAAACTGAATTGTGAATAAATCATCATAGATTCCCATGAATTCATAGATGGTTTGAAGCTCTGAAGAATAGGAATAGTAGGCCAGAGCAGAGGAAGTTACTATAGCATCAAAGAAAAAAAGGAGTAACAGGAGAAATAAGGAAATATTCAGAAATTTTCTTGCAATAGCCTAGAACTGAGTTCATTTCTTAAAATACTAATTAGAATATGAAGTTTATTTTTTGACCTTGGTGAAGCCTTTCTTTTTCTTTTGTATTTTCTGTGTGTTTGATGGTAGATGTTAAACCCCTTTGTTTCTGGGTCTCTAAAGTAGAGCTAGTAATACTTTCCACCCTCTTATTTCATATGTTGACTACATAATGAAATCACTTCTATTTTGTGCTTCTACATCACTTCTCCCAAGAACCTAAAATCACTATTCCTATTAGAAGATGAAAGCTTACATCCCACCATGCATATCCAATACATCATGTATTCGTTCATTCGACAAATATGTACTGCATGCCTGCAATGTGCTTGCACTAACAAAGATGCTAATTGATACCATGGTCCTTGAGACTAAGTTCCTGACCTTAGAAGCTTGTATCTTAGCAGAGGCAGACAAAAGTAAGCCAGCTGATAGGCACAGAGGCTATGTGGTCAGTGACTGGGCAAGAGAAGCTGGGGCTACTTTAAATAGAGCCGTAATAGGAGGCACCTCTGTAGAGATATCTCTGCAATGAATTAAAGGATAACCAGGAGTAGACTTACGTGGAAGAGAAACATCACAAGTGGAGGGTATTGCTGGTGCAAAGGCACAGAGGCAAGAAAGAGCTTGTCTTGTTCAAAAGCTTGCCTTGACAGAAAGGGAACTACATAGGTGGCCACTGTGAGATGAAGAGTGACATTGGATGACGTCAGAGAAGTAGGCAGAAATTAAATCATGCAGAGCTCTGTGAACCATTAAAAAGGGTCTTCTTTTCTTCAAAGTCTGCAGGGAGGCAGTTGGAAAGTTTTGAGCAGGAAACATTATGTGGTTCACATTTCTAAAATGATCACTTCTGGTGATGCTTAGAAGGCTTGAATATAAAGAGACAAAACATGGAGACCATTTAGGAGGTGGCTGGAGCAGAGATACTGGCAATTTGGACCAGTGCCGTGAGAAGGAAAATGGGAAGAAGCAGTCATAAAGAGGGATGTTTGGAAGGTACAATCAATGGGACTTACTAACCAATAACATTATTTAAGGTTGAATGGGGGAAGGGTGGGACTGGAAGATGGTTCATGGATTTCTGGTTACAACAGCTAGGCAAAGGGCATACCAGTTTCTGAGTTAGGCTGAGTGGATGACAGTACTGGGAGGAAGCTGAGAATTTGGGCTTTGACATCCCATTGCTAAGCCGACTCCCAGCTTTACCACTCACTAATCATATGACTCTAAGAAAATCACTTCTCTGTGCCTCAATTTCCTCATCAGCAAAAAGGGATAATGATAACATCTCTCTCATAGGGTCACTCTGAGATTTTAGCAAATTCATATAAATACTTCAGAGTTGTGTTTGGAACAAGATAAAAGATAAAAGTGTGGATTTTTACATTAGTCTACCATTTTCACATTACATGGGTATCACTGTTCTTCAGAAACTATAAAGTAAGTTGTACTGCGAAATAACTTTAGGCTAGGGGTTCCTGAGTGGCTCAGTTGGTTAGGTGTGGGACTCTTGGTGTCAGCCTCTTGGTTTCCACTCAGGTCATGATCTTGTGGTCTTGGGACCAATCAAGTCCCAATGGAGCTTTGTACTCAGTGCAGAATTTGCTCCAGATTCTCTCTCCCTCTCCCTCTCACTCACTCTCTCAAAATAAACAAATAAATAAACAAGCAAATAAATAAATAAATGAAATCTTTAAAAAAAGAAATAGGCAACTTTAAGAAAAAAAATTTTTTAAAGAGAAATAACTTTAGGTTAAGCAATTTTATGTGAGAGCTTGAATAAACAAAAAGCAAGCTTTTCTTTTGTTTCCCCTTTGTCCATATCCATTATTCTAGATTCTACTCAAGTGACAATAAGGCATCAGTTTTGTATGAATTAACCCTGGGAATTGAGCCTCTATTCCTAAGGACAGGATAAGTATCAAAGAGGGAGAAAACATTCATACATCCCTTAGCAGTTCCTGGCCCATTTCACCCTCTCAACCACTTTCCTCCATCTGCACTAGAAAGACTCCTGTGCATTCAGTGCCTGGGACTTCATCTTGAACACAGTAGATATTCAGGACACATCTGTTGAGATTATGCTTGATTAAATGTTTGTGAAATAAATGAGTGATGTGAAGAAGTGTTTTGAGGGGAGAGAGCTAGAGGGAGTGGAGAATAGAAATGTTAGCAGAATCAGATGTAATTTCCCATCCTAGAACAGGTGTCCAATTGCTCTCTCCTTTTTAAAACAGCTTTATCAACCTATATATATCATCCATATGCCACACAAGTGACCCATTTAATGTATACAATTTAATGGGTTTTAGCATATTTGCAGAGTTGTGCAACCATTACCACAATCTAACTTAGAACATGTCCGTCAGCCCAAAAAAGGAGCCTTGTACCCATTAGCAGTAAATCCTCAATCTCCTTGCATACAACTCTACCCCAGACAGCCACTAATTTACCTTTTTTTCCTCTCTTGCTGCTTTTAAGACTTTTTCTGTGTGTTTTGTTTTCAGTATTTTCACTATGACATATAAGAGTGTAGATCCATTTTCCTTGATTCTTCATAGCATCTGTTGACCATTGTGGATGTACAGATTAATATTGTCACCAAATTTTGGAAAATTCTAGACATTATTTCCTTAAATATTTCTCTCCTCCTTTTTCTCTTCTCCTGGTACTCCCATCATGAATGTGTTAGGGCATTTAATGATGTGCTACATTTCCCTGAGGTTCTGTTACTTTGTACTCCTTTTTTTTTTTTCTCTTTGTTCATTATGCTGCGTACCTGTTGATCTGTTTTCAAGTTCACTGATTCTTCTGTCAGTTCATCATCTACTACTGCATCCTTTTAACAAATTTTTTATTCTACTTATTCCACTTTCAACTTCAGAATTTCCATTTGGTTCTTTTCTATATGATTTCTATCTTTTTATTGACATTATCTGTTTGATGACACACTGCCATTATACCTCTTTTTAATTTTTTAAGCATGATATCATTTAGTTCTTTAATCACATTTATAATGACTACTCTGAACAAAGTCCAACATCTGGGCTCTTTTAAAGGCAGTTTCTATTCCCTGCTCTTTTTACTATGCATGGGTTGTTTTTTGCGTTTCTTTGCAGAGTTTGTAATAGTAAACTCTAGCAATTCTGGATACTGATCCCCTATGGGCCCAATGTTGCTGACATTTACTTGTTTGCTCTTTTATGTGTTTTAGGAATGGCTTATCTTATTTAGTGGCATCTATTTCCTCTGATGTCCACTACATGTGCAACTTCTGTTATCAATTTATTTTCTCGTGGTTCTGGAGGCTGAAAATCCATGATTAAGGTGCTGGAAAATTCAGTTTCTGGCAAATGCTCTCTTCCTGGCCTACAGATGGCTGCCTTGCTATAACCTCACGTTGTGGAGAGGGATCTCTGGTATCTCTCCCTCTTTTATGAGGATATCACTTCTACCATATCAGGGCTCCATCCTGGAGACTTCATTTAACCTTAATCACCTTTTGAAAGGTCCTATCAGCACAGTCACATGGGAGTTTGGGCTTCAAGATGTGAATTTGAGTGGGGGCGGCGGGGGGGGACACAAATATTCAATCCATAGCAGACTCCTTTATAGGGGGGAAATATTTGAGGCCATAGGAAAGAGAATGAAGACTAACCAAAAGCTGGTACAAAACCCCCAGACATGTGAATAAAGCCATCTGGGAACTTTTGGCAGAGCACAGACACCAGGAGAACGCAGCTCCATGAGCAAACCCCGCTAACCCACAGAATTGTGAATAACACAATGATTATTATTTAAGCTACTACATTCTGGGACTGGTTTGTAGCCCAGCCATAGATAAATGAATCACTCCTTTTGTGGAATTAGAGAGAAAAGATTCCTTCAGATTAAGTTTCTCAATGCTGGCAACAATTTAAATGGAAAGCTGATTATAAGTAGAAAAGAGAGAAGAAAGGAGAAAAGAGAAGGACTATCCGAGGAATAAGTTGTCTGGGAAATAGAGACGGAAGAAAATATATGAGAAACAAGGTTGGGGAAGTTGACAAAAGGAAGTGAATAAGTGAAGAAGTCAAGGTTCATGTGACCTCAGGAAGAAATAGATTATAGATTCAGGAGGCCACAAGGTTAAAGTGTAGGTGCAGGAGAGGTGAAGGAGGAGGAAGCAGACACTAAATTCACAAACAGGAGGTGTGTGTTCAGACCCAACTCTGTCATAATTAGACATCTGAACTTGTTCTCTTTGGCATTCAGGTTCCTAACTGGCAAAATGACAGATCAGCATAAATCATCTCTCCCAAGTTCAACTGTTATTATATGAAAAGAAAATAAAAATGAGTTTGACAGTTTCTATCATCACCATATCCTGAAATCCATACCCGTTTAGGAAGTGAAAGAGAACCTGTAACTATAAATTTATAAATGTATAATGTAACTATAACTGTCACACTTTGTGTAACAGAGTGCCAGTGGTCTATTTTAATGAGAAGGGAGATAGTGTTATTTTAATAATGTAGAGATGCTCTTTTAATAGTGTCCATAGTATTAACAATTCATTGTCTAAAATTTCTGCCTGACCTAACATGAGGATTTATTATTTATGGTCTTAATAAATCATACCTAATACTATTTTCTAAGAAAAATAACTCTTATAATGTGAGATAATAGATGTGCTAGATTCTACCAAACATTTTTAAGGCAAAATTATAAAGAAGTCCCTTTACAGCTCTTTAGACATTTCATGCTATCAAGCACAAATTTGCTACTCTTTAGAATATGAATTTGGTTCCATGAAACAAACACAGACATTACACATATCATTAATTATATGTATTCTCTTGAGCTCTCCTCCTATCATGAATTCATTTCACATTTTTATTCATTCATCTGTATGTACTCTGCATGTTTCTCTTTGCTCTTCATTCAGCTCGAACTCTCCAAATACACCCACTCTTATTCTTACATGTCTCTGTTTTTACCAGGCAATTATCTCAGTCTGAAAAATATTCCCTAATCCTATTTTCCATATGGAGTTTTCCTAACCTTTTTCTAACTCCTTTTCATTTTTCAATTCTTATTCTACCACTTCCTAAGTGCTTTCTGTGACCCTTAAAGTCCAGCTAAGACCTAGGTTCCTTTGAGATTTTCTCATTAAACATCCCCAGGATGACACTTCTATGCTATTTTATAATTGCTTATTTCCTATGAGCGTTCCACATTAGACTAAAGGTTGCAAGAGGACAGAGATCTGAGAGCAGAAATGTTTTCTTCCTGTTATATATCCAGGTGTATTCAATCAATAGTAGTTCGATAATGGAGGATGAATGAATATACTGTATGTGGTACCGTGGAGATATTAAATGGAACTAGAATTCTGCAGTGCATTAAACTCAGCTATATTCATTATACTTGTGTACGTTTGATTATGGCATTTTATGATTAAGAAAACAGCAGTTAGTTAAAGAACAATGTAGCCACAATTCTGTCACATAGTTGAAAAGCCTTAATTTTTTTTCTAAATATAATTTAATAAAATTTGCTTAGAACTTTAAGAATGATAATAATTGAGGAAAAGAAAGGTAAACACATTCGATCACATATACCTATTTCCTGGAAGATAAACTACAGGTGAAAAATATATTAATAAAATGTATATTTTGTGCATTTAAGGAACCAAATCTGCATTTTTCAGGATGCAAATCATATAGATCAGTCAACAGTTTATCAAATTTTACAAACTGCCCCTGAGTTGGAGAGTGAAAGTTTCCAGTTTTGAAGCAATAGGGTCTGAGGATTTATTAAATAGTCAAGATAGAAAATTGTGAGGCAGAAACTGATGTCTGTTACCTGTCTAGGTTGAAGGCATACATCTTGGTGGCTCTGTCATTCACAAGGTAAGTTCTTTCAAGAAACTCCATGGTGGTCAGGATGACAGCTTTGCTGTTGTTTGTTGTGGCAGAGGCTGCTGCTCCTTACCTCACTGCCCAGTTTGGGAAGCAAAGCAGCATTACAATCATTCACATACTTTCCAAAGAAAAAAAGTAAAAAGGCTTCCGGGATTTAGAATACCAAGCCTCCTACATAATGTTCTTGGTAGGTCCTCTAAAATTACAGCCTCCTTAGACTATCACCTGGTCTCATTTTCTCACCCACAGAAACTCCTTTCCGAAAGAGACTTGCAGGAAGGACCAGGTGAAGCGTGTGTGTGTGTGTGTGTGTGTGTGTGTGTGTGTGTGTGTGTGCTTCCCATGTTATCTGATTCCACTGTGCTTCCTGAGAGGTAGAGAAGCTCAAGAGTTTCCTGTTAAATGCTGATGTAGAGGTTTGGTCTTCAGAGCACACCTGGATGAGCTGCAGACATCCTTCTGGGCACTCGTCTCATGTTTTTCCTTTCTTTTCCTTTCCTTTTGGTTGGGGGAGAACTCTTTCTCAACCTAAAAACATTTCTCTGGAGATTTAGTTATAAGATGACCTCTAAGCAGCTGTCAGGATTTATTTCTCCTCTCCTAGGACCATTTTGGGATTTCACTACTGAAGGGAGGACATGGGTCATTAGTTGCTGAAGTCTGTAATCTGAAACAGTTCCTGGTGTGGCAGCTTTGAAGCCCTTTTGACAGGCAGGGAAAGGGCAGACTCAGCTGCTAAATAAATTACAGCCCTCAATCATACCCACAAGGCCTGGAAGGATCAGTATTCCCCCTGGCTAGGGTATCCACTGCTGACGATAAAAGTCTCATCCAAGGAAACCCTGTCAGGCAAACAAGTCACAACTCAGGAATGGCATCTTCTGAGTTGATCCCAAGGGACCTTCAACCCCCAAACTCCTAGGAATTCACATCTCACTTCATTTTAAAGCATTTTCCTTTCCAAATAAGAGAAGGAGGGGATCCCTGGGTGGCTCAGAGGTTTGGTGCCTGCCTTCGGCCCAGGGCGTGATCCTGGAGACCAGGGATCGGGTCCCGCACCGGGCTCCCTGCATGGGGCCTGCTTCTCCCTCTGCCTGTGTCTCTGCCTCTCTCTCTCTCTCTCTCTTTCTCTCTTTATCTGTGTCTCAAATAAATAAACAAACAAATAAATACATCTTTAAAAAAAGAGAGAAAGAGAAGGGACTATAGCCTGAAGGCAGCAGCCCTTTCTGATAGGCATTTGTGGGGAGACTGAAGAGCATCCGAGACCTGTACAGATGCATGTGGGGAGTAGGAGCGCATGCAGACTGGGGAAGAGGCCATAAATCTCCAACTACTGAGTCCTCATTTCCTTCTCCTTCTGTCAACACTCACTTCCTAGTGAGGAAACTCAGACAGAGTAGTATAGTCTTGGAATAACCCAGTTGTCCTCAACACTGAACAGAAGTCTGCCATCATGGCCTAATAAGATAAATTGTCTCTGAAGAAGAAAATGGGATTCAATGGCAATTTCAATAGCAGTGAGAGGAGAAGTCACTTTTGGCGGACATTGAGAGCCTTATGTGTCCTATCACATCTGCAGCGAAGCTGTGCCTCATCTTCAAGATTTCAAACAGTTTCACCCATAACATAAATTCTAAGGTCTTTCCATATGACTCCATTGCCTAAGCAATCATTAACTTGGTTCTGAGAGATGGAAACCAAAGAAATGGCTCTGGGAGACTGTTTTCCCTTGCAGGAGAAATTCTGAGTCTAGAGTTACTAGAATAATCCAAAATATTTCCTTCTCATATATCCTTACTCTTAACTTTAGAAAATAATAGGTTATTCTAGGGATGCAAAGTAGGAAACCAGAAAAGAATGACTAATCCTTCTGTGTAACACACTGCCACACTTTGCAGCTTGAATAATTTGTGAATTGTTCCTAGCACCTATCAGAGAAATAGAATTCAAGTGAATGAATGTAAAAGGGTGAAGAAACTACTTAAAATTAGGCTGAAATCCATTAAGAATAATAAGTGCAAAGAAGAGAAGAGAAGTGATATTCAAATGCAGGGAAGAGAATATTTAGTTATAGATCTCAACAGGAAAAAATAATCTGCAAGTTTGTGATTTTGCACCATGAGTTTGTCACTAACACATATATAGATGCACAGACATATTTACATCTGTTCATGATTCTGTGAGCAGAGAGCTACATACCAGATTGTTAATGTGAATTGTCTGTGAAGCAAGAATAAGGTAAGGATACATGGGAAGTGTAGGGTAGGACTGATACAGAATAGGGTGAGGTGGAGATGAAAAAAGAGGTAATGGGGACCCCAGCAAAGAAGGAGAAGGGAAAAAATGTATTCTGGAATCTCTGCTATTTACTTATATGTTACAATATATAAAATTGTAATTTTTATAATTTTAACAGTCTAAAATCAGCAAATTCATATGATGTACTAAAAAACATGGCACACACATATACAAACCTATAAAATATATATGTGTACATGTGCGATACATTTAGTAATAAAAAATTAAATATGTATATTTTAAAAGAATTACAAAATTGCACAATTAAGAAATACACAAAAATCTGATTTCTGTGAACTTCCAAGTGCTACCCTTGAAAATAACTACTCTACTATAAGTCAAAACTTCTGGTGTCAGTAGCATAAGAACAGCGAAGAGTGCATCCCAGCGAATAAAATTTTTATGTTAAAAAAAAGTGAGTTAAAAAAAAGTGAGTTTTGCTGCTATAAATGTAGGTTTAGATAAACTACGATTAAGAATTGCCTGCATGTCACATTGTATGAAATATTCACCTGTTGATAACTTTGTCATTATATAAACTCATTTTAACTACACGACCATTCCCTTCCCCCTAGTATTCGGTCAGCACAGTGTTTATGAAGAATTTCCCGTCCTCCCTGACTAACATTTGGCCCATTTTGGCATGCACCGCCCACCAAGGACCAATGGTCCTAATCAGACTGGCAAAAGCCACAAAATATGTGACTTGGAAAGCAACACAGATAAAAAAATAAAATAAAATCTTTTCTCTTATTGACAGTTGGTTTTGGTGGGCATTATGCTGCTTTTTTCCAGTTTCCAAGGCAACCAGCTTCCAAACCATCCTGAATTACAGGTTGTCCTCTCCGCCCACTCACCATCACAAGCTTGTAGCAACTGAAGAGGTAAAATGCAATTTATAACAGTTACCTCTGGGAATAAATATCCTGTCAGCCACAAGAACATCACTGACATGACCAAAGAACTGGTTCAGCTCCTCAGTGCTAGCTGTTGTTGGCAACAATTTCTTAATAGGATTTTACAAACAGTAGTAACTAATACTTCTGCAAAAATAATTTACAGGACCTGTGGGTGGCTCAGCAGTTGAGCGCCTGCCTTTGACCCAGGGTATGATCCTGGAGACCTGGGATCGAGTCCCACGTCGGGCTCCCTGCATGGAGCCTGCTTCTCTCTCTGCCTATGTCTCTGCCTCTCTCTGTCTCTCATGAATAAATAAATAAAATCTTTAAGCGAATAATTTACACAGGTGTCTTACACATCATTTGATATTTTACTTGCAGAAAAGGTTTTTTTTTTAAAGATTATTTATTTATTTATGAGAGACACAGAGAGAGAGGCAGAAACAGAGGGAGGCAGAGGGAGAAGCAGGCTCCCCACCGGGAGCCCGATCTGGGACTCGACCCCAGGACCCCAGGATCACGACCTGAGCAGAAGGCAGACGCTCAACCACTGAGCCACCCAGGTACCCAGAAAGGGTTTGTTTATGGAAAACCACCATGACCATCCTTAGACTCATCCTAAAGTACTGAGTTCCCAAGATTTGCATTCCCCAAATTTAAACTCTTATTTCAGAAACACTTCACATTGCCATCGTTTGTATGTAACTATCTTTTAAAAAGAGACATGACAGTGTGCTCGTTTTAAAATAATAACGTGGATTTTCATTCTCTTTGGGTTTTTCTTGTTTGTGTGGAGAGGCAGTATAATAAAGCGGCTTGCTGCATGCATGGGCTTTCGAATCTGATAGACTTAGTTTCTGGCTTAACCACTTCCTTACATATGTGACCTTGAACAAGTTACCTGGCCTCTGTGCTTCTCATTTTCTCATTTGTAGAGTGGTGCATTAATGGAGTCTCTTTCTACAGAGTGCTTGTGAAGGGTAAAAGAGATAATGTGTATAAAAGTTCTTAGCATAGCGTCTGGCATATAACCAGTGTTGTATATAAGTGAGTTGCTATGGATTTGGCCACATCTAAGTAAAATGTCTTGGCTGTCCCTGAGAAATTGACCTCAGTCTTAACAGAAGGCTAAGAATTACCCAAGAATGGAAGAATCTGTCAAGGAAGTAGAAGTTATTGCAAAGAAGACCTGGGGACTTAAGCCTGCCATCAGCTATATGACTGGGTAAATCCGTCAAACTCCCTGGGCCCAGTGTTCTCACATAATCTGTGATTTGTGATTTCTCAAAAGCTTTGTGCCAGCCTCCTTCTACCCACTTAGCAGTCAAATGCAATTCAGAATGTGTCCTCCATAAAGAGGACAAAACAGGAAGGAAATGAGAACTCAGTCAGGATAATCACCTGCTGAAGATTCTGGACTTCTGTATTCCCACCCAGGCTATAAACATATTATTTCTAAGCTTGGTGGCATTTCCTTAGCAAGGTGGTTTTATGGTTATTACTACAGTGTGAGTTTTTTAAAAGTTCATCCAGAAATGTGAAAACAAAGACATTGAAAATTTAATTGGATTGTATTTTAGAGAACGTTGTGAAAATTTCATTTTAATCTAAAGTAAACATGTATAAAACACAATCCATTTCCTGATATTTCATACTTTATGTGAGAATGGACTGAGCCATCAGAGTTTTATTTTCTTCTTGATAAATTGGGACTATGTAATTCTTTCTTTTGCCATTTTTATTTTTAAAAAGATTGAGCCATAGAAATGTGTCAGTGCAAATGCAATTTGTATTTGTTGAAAAAGAAAAACTTGATAAAATATTGATACTAAAACAATAAAAGAAATACTTTATTAAGTCTGATAGATGCAAATAAATAATGCAAAAATAAACCAGCACTGTTTGGGTAGGGGGGGAATATTGGGACTAGGTGGTTAAAATGTTTATGAAGTGCATATTTTATTGATTAGCCTCCATGTCCCACAATTCTTTTTACAAGCACTCTACGAACTTAAACTCATTAACCCTTAAATGCACTCTCCAAGATAGAAATGGCTGATTTTGTCTTGCAAACTCCAAAGTTGTTATCTGCCAGCTTCACATTTTTATAACTATATATGTCTCTCTTTATCATTTTATTTACTTTGACAACCAAGAGAGGGTTCTAAGGACCCAAACCATGATTTAAGGCATTAGAATAGGAGGGGCGACTGCCTTTGGCTCAGGTCATGGTCCTGGAGTCATGAGATCATCAAGTCCTGCATCAGGCTCTCCCCAGGGAGCCTGCTTCTCCCTCTGCCTATGCCTCTGCCTCTCTCTCTGTGTCTTTCATGAATAAATAAATAAAATCCTTTTTTTTTTTTAAAAAAAAGGCATTATAATAAGAAAGGCATGCAAAAGAAAAAGAAAGGAAAATCATGATTATTTCAATAGATTCAGAAAGAGCATTTGGCAAAATACAACATCTATTTATGATTAAAAACTCTCAAGAAAGTGGTCATAGAGGGACTGTATCTCAACATAATAAAGGCCATATATAATAAGCCAATTAGTGGTGAAAAGCTGAAAGCTATTCCTCTAAGATTAGGAACAAGACAAGAATGCTCACTTTGCCGCTTTTATTCAACATAGCATTGGAAGTCCTTACCAGAGTGACTGGGCAAGAAAAAGAAATGAAAGGCATTTAAATTGTAAAGGAAGAAGTAAGACTGTCACTATTTATAGAGGACATGCTATTATGTATAGAAAAAAAAACTGTTAGAACTAATGAACAAATTCAATAAAGTTATGGAACAAGAATCACTACACAAAAATCTGTTGTATTCCTATAATACCAATAATGAACTATCAAAAAAACAAATAAAAAAAAAAAACAATCACGGGCGCACCGATAGCTCAGTCAGTTAAGTGTCTGCCTTCGGCTCCAGTCATGATCCCAGGGTCCTGGGATCAAGTCCTGCCTTGGCCCCCTGCTCAGTGTGGAGTCTGCTTTTCCCTATCCCTCCCCTGGCTTGTGTCTCTCTCTCACTCACTCTCTCAAATAAATAAATGAAATATGTTTAAAATAAAAAATAATAATTCCACTTACAATTGGGTCAATAAGAATAAAACACCTAGGAGTAAATTTCATCAAGGAGGTGGAAGACCAGTATATTGAAAATTATAAGACATTAATGGAAGAAATTGAAAAGGACACAAATAAGTGAAAAAAATATTTTATGCTCATGGATTGGAAGAATTAATATTGCTAAAATGTCATACTACCCACTGCAATATATTCAACACAATCTCTATCAAAATTTCAATGGCATTTTTCACAGAAATGGAACAAAAAAATCCTAAAATTTGTATGGAAGCGTAAAAGACTCCAGGTAGCCAAAATGATCTTGAGGAGGAGGAACAAAGCTGGAGGCATCACACTCATCTAATAGAGATTAGACTATTTAATATAGATTTCAAACTGAATTATAAATATATAGTAATTAAAAGTGTCGTATTGGCATAAAAATAGACACATAGATGAGTAGATTAGAATAGACAACCCAAAATTAAACCCACACATACCTGATCAATTAATTTATAACAGAGGAGCCAAATATATATAGTGGGAAAATATAGTCTTTTCAATAAATGATGCAGAGAAAACTGGACAGCCACATGCAAAAGAATTAAACTGGACCACTAACATAATATATAAAATTAATTTAAATAGATCATAGACTTGCACAAAAGACCTGAAACCATAAAACTCCTAGAACATAGCCAGCAAGCTTCTTGATACAGGTCTTGGTGATGATTTTTTTAATCTGACACCAAAAGTAAAAATAATCAAATAAGTCTACATCAACCTTAAAAGCTATTGCGGAGAGAAGGAAACCGTCAACAAAATGAAAAGGCAACCTTCTGATTGGGAGAAGATATTTAAAAATTATGTATCTGATAAGGGAATAAAGAAATCATGCAACTTGATAGCAAAAGAATCATTAAAAAATGGGCAGAAGATCTGAATAGACATTTTTCCATAGAAGACAGAGATGGCCAACAGGTGCATAAAATGTTCTATATCATTAATCATCAGGAAAATGCAAATCAAAGCCACAATGAGGTATCACCTCACACCTATTAGGATGGATATTATCAAAAAGATTAGAAATATTAAGTGTTGGCAAGAACGTATAGTAACAGGAACTCTTGTGTACTGTTGGTGGAAATGTAAGCTGGTGCAGCCACCATGGAAAAAAGTATGGATGTTCCTCAAGAAACTTAAAATAGAACTATCATATGATCCAGCAATTCCACCTTGGGGTATTTACCTAAAGAAAACAGGAATATTAATTCAAAAGATATATGCACCTTGTGTTTTTTGCAGCATTGCTTACAATTACCAAGATATGAAAACAACAGAAGTGTCTATCAATGGACAAGAAATTATGGCATATATGTACAATGAAATATTATTTAACCATAAAAAGAAGGAAATCTTGCCATTTAATAACAACATGGACAGTGCTCAAGGGCATTATGCTGAGTGAAATAAGTCAGACAAAGAAAGATAAGTACAGTATGATCTATCTCATCTGTGGAATCTAAAATATGTATTTATATATATATAAATTTAATGTATACAAAAATCTAAGTTCATTGATACATAGATACAGAGGACAGACTGGTGGTTGGCGGAGGTGGGAAAAATGGATTAACTATTTTTTAGTTTAAATAAATTTTTAAAATTTTTAGTTAAAATAAATTCTAAAAATTTTTAAACTGAAAGCACCCTTAGGGGATCCCTGGGTGGCGCAGCGGTTTAGCGCCTGCCTTTGGCCCAGGGCGTGATCCTGGAGACCCGGAATCGAATCCCACATCGGGCGGTGCATGGAGCCTGCTTCTCCCTCTGCCTATGTCTCTGCCTCTCTCTCTCTCTCTCTCTCTCTCTGTGACTACCATAAATAAATAAAAATTTAAAAAAAATTTTAAAAAAAAAGAAAGCACCCTTAAATATTCCTCCAAATTGTTATCACCTGGCTTTTTGGAAACTACAAAAAAATGTAATTTCTTTTGAAAAATGGCAAAGAAAAAGCAATGATAGAATCATTTTGGCCTATGTGTACCATGTAGGGATACCATTTAAGAAGGTCAGGGAATTAGCTGTCTAGTTATATTGTAGATAAATTAAAGATAATTTAGGATGTTAATGGTAAAAATGGTAAATAATTTCATTGAGTAAGCTTGAGATTACCATCATTGGATGACAAAAAGTGAACCAGAAAAAAAACAACCAGAAAGAAAAAAATGTATTTGAAATACTTGAAGAAAAAAATGTTATAATTTCAAAATTCCTTGAGACAGATTATTATGTCCTTTTGGGGCTAGCAGAGGGGAAAAATACATCATTTGACTGCCTTTTGCAAGAGATATAAATAAATTTTAACCAAACAAATAAAATTAGAGCTTTAGCATGATTCACAGTTGGATTTTATTTAGAAGGTATCACATGACTCCTATGTCACGTGGTACCAGGCCTCTCACTAAACTCTAGAGAACAGAAGATAAAAGACACAAGTCTCAGAAAGTTTACGTGTGTGTGTGTGTGTGTGTGTGTGTGTGTATTTGTTAATTCATTTGGCTAGGCTCTGTGCCAAGTACTGATGGAATTAATGAACTAAAGAGTCTATTGCCTAGAGTGATTACAGATCAACAACTCACTGCAACAAACTACTGTGCTCTTAGGGAGATCAGGACAGACAGCCTTCATCCCTGTAGAAGGTACCTGGAGGAGAACACTCAAGGCTGCCAGGGGGGCTGCCCTGAGTTTGGTGAGCTTGCAGGATCTTGAAGACTCCGGTCCACAAGAGCTCCACATTGAAAGGAGGATCCTGGTGCATGGTTGGCCAGGGACCTTCATGTCCAGAAGGGTCACTTCTCTGTCATTTCTGCAGGTCCCTTTCATCCAATTAGTTTTTCTTACCCTTGCTGATTGCCTCTTGCATCTAGTGGAGGTATACCAAGGGTCACCTAGAGATTGTTTCTGCCCATCCAGCCCACTGCTCTCATGTCTGGCAGTTTAAGTTTTACAAAGGGCTTTTCAAAAGTCTCTCAACTTGGCAATTATCTCTTTTATCTGTCTGCATTTTGTTTTCCCTGGTCATATCTCTACTCTGTGAGAAGCGAAGGCACAGAGTTTGGACCTACAGTGTCTAATTGTCAAGGAAAGAGCTGACGGACGATAGCTCCTCAGAGTGGCTAATGAGTATTTGTCCATGACACCACTGTAGAAAGTCAGTCTATCTCTCAGGTTACATCAAAAATTTCAGTCAAGCTAGGTTTTATTCTGCTGTGGGCTTCAAGACAACAATCCCATTGGTCTGTTTTGTCTAATCACCAGAATTTTATTTCTGTTGTTACTGCTTTTGGACATTTCTTGGATGTTTGGTACTATTATCTGAGCATTTTTATTGCGACTGGCAAATGCTTGTATTGGTCTATCTGGAAAATTACTTCCCTATTTGAGTCTTTTTCAAAAAACGGTGGACAGAAACATACTTTCTAATATTCCAGCTCCTTGGTCTATATATGCACAAAGCATCATTGAAAACTAAAGCACTGAATTCCTGAATTAAAAAGAGAGAGAGAGAGAGAGAGAGAGAGCAAGCCCCTTGTCATTACCCAGAATGCTACCATTTAATTTGTATGAGTACAGTTTACTTTCCTTTAGTGAAAGGTCTGGAGGGGCCTTTGGTCTTAGGAGAAGGATTTTCACAGCAAGTCCCCAGATGAATGCCAAGAGAGCAAAGACATAGCTCATCTCCTCCTCTGAATCTTGAAGTCTGGATTTATTTGACTAGAGGCTGACAAGATTGCCTCTGAGGAGATAGTCCAGAAGACAAGACGGGAGCTGCCTGGAAGCTTTCCCTGAAAGACTAAGCCACTGCTTTTCATATCAAACCCAAAATGCATCAAGGGGCGGCAGGTGGGTTTTCTGCTTGAAAGCACAACCACAAGGCGCTGCTCACTAATTCATCTCTTCTTTGGGTATTAACAAATTTGCATTCAGTGAGTCTACCTTTTAAAATGCCACCAACCCCATTATAGCAAGTCTCTCCGCCACCACCAGGGGATGCGTTCCTTGAATTTACATCCAATGCACAAGAGTGAGGTATCCTATTACCTTTTGCAATCCTAAATTCCCTACTCAATCACCCAGATATTGGTCAAGGAACAGGTGATGGGAGCTTGCATTTCCCTCCAAGACAGGTAACTCCAAAAGAGAACAAAAATGTGTATTTGTCATGAACAAATATGTAATGCATTATTGAGAGTATTACATTTTGTAATGGATTATTTTAGGCTTCAAATACCCAGGGTAATAGTACCCTTTACCCTTCAAAACTGAAAACTAAGATTTTTCTCTCAGTCTTCACCAGAATTGTGATAATTCATCATTCACAGAATAAAAACTTCATTTTAAACATTATAAATGCCCAGATTAAACTGCCGGAAAAAATAACATCCAAGGCACAATGACAATGTCCTCATATTTTAAGTATTATTTATGCAACAGAAATCAATATGACAAAATAGTATGAATGGCTTTTGATAGAAGTTGGGTAGAGTGGGATTTGGTATAACCTGCATTTCCTAATCACCAGTTAGTTTCCAAGAAAGCTGGTAAATAAGTAATGTCAGATGCCCTTGGCCATTTTCTCCTGAAGGAAACAAGAGAAATCGATTCTATGATTAATGCAATGTCCCAATGAATACTAATTCTTCATTACTTCTTAGAATCATCATTATTATGGATGTTGCTGTCAGCAAATGAAGAATTGTTGCTTTATACTACCTAGCCATTTCTACCTTAACCTATTAATAAACCAGCCCCCGAACTGAAGCAAGGTCTACTGATTAATCCTAAGATTTGAACACATTGGATTCATTGTCTGTTCATAAATATCCTTTCCACTGTTGACTGGCCAGATGATAGGCCTTTGAGCATTCCACTCTAGCCCCTGTGATCATTAGATACTAATTCAAAGTCTTTGCCAGGTAGATGTGGTTATTTAATTTCTACCCAATGGCTTAGACAATATGGCATACTTCTACATATTAAATTCTTCTCTGAGTATATTTCTCCTCAGAACTATCATATTTGACACCTGAATCCAGGCCAATCACCCATTTTAACTGATACTACTGCTGAATTGACTATGCTATCATGCTGAGTGCACCCAGTTAGTAATTTGGAGGCTGTAAGAGCTAAGACTGTTCCTTTTGCAGATTTTCAATATGTCAATCAATAAATAAGTTTGCTTCTTTCTACCCCAATTTCCTAACCAGAAAATTTTGAAAATAGTACTGAGCCAACTCAGAAGACTCTTGTGAGTAAAAGCAATCCACTTCATCCTTTAAAGGTAACAAAATAATTTCCAAGTATTTAATATTGTTAAATACATTAAAATTTGAGAGGTCATTTATGGATAAAACAAATAAAATGTACCATAGGGTAAATACCATATAAATAAAAATTTTAAACTTGTTTTTAGTTTAAAAAGTAAAATACATACACAGCAAAATACATTAAAAATTCAGAAAGATAGACAATGGTTAATATGTCCTCCACCTAAGATCCCAGGCTAAGATCCAGGGAATAACTCAGTTTTAAGAACATCCTGAATATCTTCATGAAATTCTTTGTGTAATTACAGATACACACACACACACACACACACACACACACGCTTTTTTCTTTTTCAGTCCTATTCAATGTATATTTTAGGAATAACTTATAAGCCTGTCAACAGTTAATTATTTACATGTCATTTTAATTATTAATAGACTATTTTCTACAACAGTTTTAGGTTTACAGAAAAATGAAGTGGAAGGTACAGAGATTTCTCACATGCCCCATGTTCTCACAGATGCATAACCTCCTCCGTTACCAACATCCTGCACCAAAGTGGCACATTTGTTACAACTGATGAACCCACATGGACACATCATTATCATCCAAAGTCCATGGTTTACATTAGGGTTCATGCTTGGTGCTGTACATTCCATGGTTTGGATAAGTGTACAATGACATCTATCTACCATTGCAGTGTCGTGCACAGTAGTTTCACTCCCCTAAAATTCACTCACACACTTTCTTAAACCAAATTTGCCCAGTTTTTATGAGGCTTCTTTTTGGTGAATGTTAAGATAGCATCAATAATGAAGTTATTTTCCTTCTTTTTCCTTTTGCTGGGAGACTCCCAGACCTGTCCTCTACCTACTGGACCAAGAAGATTTGATGGTTGTGGCTGCCAACTGCCGTTCTGTAACTCCCCCATGAGTCAGCAGCACTACACTTCCACATCCACCTCATGACTTGTTTACTAGCAAATTGAACAGGCTAAAAATCACAGAAGTTGCTTTCACTGAGGAAGAAGTGAAGAAGAAAGCAAGAAGCCCTGCGAGAGTACTCAGCTTCATTGCTCAAGCCAACAGTTGGCATATCAACCCATCCTCCTCTTCCTCCCAAGCCTTGATAAAATTTCCACTTCTAATAGCTAAACTGTAAGCTTATGCTAAGCTCTAGTGATTTAGACAGACATAATTCCTACTGTCTGAGAATTTATAATCTAAAGGAGGACTGCCTTTGAAAAGCAATCCATTTGGTGCTGGGTGACATATCATAGTAATCACAAACTAGCAAACATGTCAAAGTACTGCCAACATATTTATATTTAAAGTATATAACATTCATTCACAAAACTTGAGCAAAGAATGGGGAATCAAAGTGACTATCACCATCCCAGTTACCTTCAAATGCCAACACTAGAAATTAGAAACTTCTATCTTACACCCTTGGGTTATTAGATCTGGCTCTGTCAATCAAAAACAATATTACACATCACACATTATCTTATAGTTTCTCATGGCTTTAAAAAGAAAATCTCACTCTCCAGGGCCTGAAATTATGGGCACTGAAGTTTTAACATTGTTCTGAGCAGTTAGACAACTTAAAATGAAACATTTACTTTGTCATATGATTCCAAATATTTTCCTGTCTTTTAGGGAAATGTCACAAGAAGGTGAATCTTTTCTGGCATAGTATAATTATGAAAGTAATGACAGTGCACAAGAAATAATATCTCTTCCCATACCCTAAGGGCAAAATTATTCTGTCACTCTACATTGCATATCTCTTTTACAGAGAATTTCAGTTATTGCGCTTTGGCATAGTGTTTACAAACACTCAGCAACTTATTATTCGATAGATGAGAAGAAATGGGAAGGCTACCAAAAAACAGTAATTTAAGACATTAAGTAATGTGAAAAGACTAATTAGAAGTGTGACTGCCCATCATTTTCCCTAAGAACTTCCACATGAGATTTCTTTCTCCTAGGTTTCAAAAATAAATGTAGTACATATGATAAACAGACTTTAGAGTTGTTTATCTAAAATGAACACCTGAGGATGTAATAGTGGCCTTAATGTAATCAACAAAAACCAGAGGACATGTCCAGCGGCCTCTCTTCTAGAGAGCAGCATGTGTATAATTGATTGTGGATAGTTTCCACTGAACTAGTTACCTTGTTTTTAAAATTGGCACTCAAAAAAGTGAGCTTCCCCCACCTGGAAAAAGGCCCCCTTAGACACCTCCCCAGTACTACCTCCTCTCCCTGGAACACTCCCTCTCTCTCTCTCTCTCTCTGGCTGGACACATAAATGCTACTTTCTCATCTTAAGGTCTCAGCTCAGATATCACCATCTCAGAGAGCCCCTCTCACATCTTCCTGTGAAAAGCAGTGTGATCTCAGCCACATCCAGTTTCCATCCACATCACACTCTTCACTGCCTTCAGAGACCTTATCACTATCTGTGTTACCCTCACTACGTTTTTGTTTTGACCTTATCCACTCCTCTCCTAGAGAATATAAGCTCTTGACGGGAATGAGTTCTGCTGTTTTACAGTGTTCTATCCTCAATTCTGGGTATAGAGCATGTGGTATATCACAGGTTAATAATATTAACTTTTTAAATCAATGAATGAAGGGATGAATGGCTGAATGGATGATGGATGGAAAATACCAGTGAGAAATATTACATAGTGATTCAAGGTAAACCATTTGAAGTCAGGGAGCCTTGGGTACCACTCTACTTGCCTGCTGGGTTATCATAACCATTCTGAACCTTCTGTTTTCTTGTCTGTAAAATAGGAATAATTAGATTTTTCTCATAGTTATAAAGATTAACTGCAGTAATTTATGTAAGGTTCACTTCACATATAAACCTAATAGTAGCCACTCAATAAATAAAGGATATGCATGTCAATACTTCACATGTAAAGTCAGACTGTAATCAGATAGGCAAGTCTACTTGATCAAATATGAAAAAAGTCACACAGAACTTTTAGATCTAGTTGTCAGGTCAACTTATAAGAAGAAAAATTATCATAGACTGGACTTTTTGCCTTTCAAAAAGATTTAGAGTTGGCAGGAGTATTAAGCTTGAAATTGCATTGCTAACTGACATGTCTTAGCTTTATCTATGCCTCCTCGAAGGGGTAAAGAAAGACAGCAAGAGAGAGGAGAAGATCATGCAAGCTGACACATGGAAACAAAAAAGACAACTCTGACTTTCACTAATTAAAATATCACACAACTAGATGCTATTTTAATTGTTTTATCTTCTTAAAATGCAGAAAATGTATTGCTTCTTTCTTTTACTAAACTTTCAGAATATACTTTATTTTGGTGTATATAAGCTTCTAAGTACATTTGGACAGTATGTATGCATTTAAAAATATGTGTGCAGAGAGCCAATTTATTATAGGACATGAGGAGTTCTGCATTATTTCTCATTGGTGCAAAACTAATTGGCTTTTCCCAGTCATTGCACAAATATTTATTTTTCCATTTTATCAGCCTAATAATTGCAGCTGACATTAGAAGAGGGCACAACCACCTGGCAAGTCTTTGCCTTTCCAAGCATCCTAGCCATGTTGGTTTCCCAAGCCTCAAGAACCATTGCTGAGAGAGGTTCCCCGCCTCTTCACAATGTCACCCATTGGTGGCACCGGTTTCTCATGCACATCTCCATTCCTAACAACATTTGGTGAATTTTTTCCTTGAGTTGAAAAGAAATTCCTAAAGATTCATGTTTCCTAAGGCTCCAGAAGTAGGAATGAAAATTGATGGCATAAACTCCTGGTTCCTCCCCTGACCACACTGGACTCGCATAAATCTGAGCTGGTGTCTCTTCATGTGAAATGAAGAAGGAACAATGAAAACGATATAAGAGAATGGAAAAATTAAAAAGAACTAAAACCCATAAGACAAAATCACATTTTCAGTTTGAGGACTAGATTCAAATAATCTCAATAAATGAGACGAAGAACTTTCTTAAACACCCAGATTTCTTATCCTGCTAAAAATCCTGGGTGCATGCTGATATAACCGACTGGGGGTCTCCTGGCCCCCTGAGATACCTGACTTTAACCCTACATCCCATGGCCTACGGAAATCCAAAGTCTTCCCTTTATTTTGTCAGTTTTCTTGGAGAACAGAAAGGCTGCAAGAATAGGAAGATGTCTGATTCCAGGTTCTGCTTCCATGTAAACTGTCTTCAGTTAGCAACATATTAAAGCAGAAAAGAAACTCTCCTCCATTTTTTTCACAGAAAAAAAATCTGTGCTCACAATGCATTAGTGAACATAGAAGATTTACTGAAAATGGAGGCCAGAGATGAAGGAGGAAGTTAAATTGTAGCCATGTGAAATTATGTAACAGCACTGTAGGCATCTGCATTCCAAAAAGACACTTCAGTTGTTGTACTAATGGGTTTAAAGATTTTCACTGGAGTCTTTCCTTCACCTTGTCTCAGACTCTCCATCCTGCTGAGTTCTTCACTTTATTCTTTTTCTGTTCTTTTCTCTTCCTCCTGGAATTCTACCACCTCCAGAGTAATTTGAGGATAATCTTCTGTTGCCAGATTATATAGTTCTCTATCCTCGCATTAAAACATTTATCAAGATATTTTCCCAAATGAGTAGAGTCGCGCTTGCTAATAGGAATTCTGATGCTACGGTTTTGGTCTCTTGACCTTCTTTTCCCTCGTTTCATGAAATTGTACTATATACATGACAATCTTCCCTGCCATTCATTAATATTCAATTGTCCCCTCTTCCTGGACATAGAGGAAGACTTTTCTGCCCTCTTGAAATGGCATGTAATCATGTTGCTAATTACCAATGGGTTTAGTTAGGGTGAAAGTCACATAAAATTACCTTCTGGTAATTAGATTTGTAATCTGAGGAGAAACATGTTGCTTTGTTGCTATAAACATCTGAGAGCTGTAGCTTCTTCTAATAGTAGTCTTATCACAAAGGTTTGGCACAACCCTTTGGTCCCTATGGCAAAAGATTGCATTCCCTTAGAGTAGGTTTTACTATTGGGAATGAGCACATGAAACAGGTTTTACCATTTGACAAAATTCTCTGAGTCTCAGAGCTTGAAAAAGGCACCATTTTTGGAGAATTTGCCCATCCATTACCCTCCTCAGCTTTGCCTCTGCTTCAGTATTATCTATCGAAGTCCTAGCAAATGAAACTAAGCAGGCACTTGCTTCCCAATTGCAAACAAAAAGATGATAGAAGAGAAGTTGCCCCCACAGCAGGTCAGTATATTGGTTGTTCTAGCTAATAACTAGTGCTGGTTCTTTGTTAAATTTTTTCATCAATAGTTTACAGTATCTTCAGTGTCCTTTTTGTGGTTTGTACTGCCACATCTGAAAATGAATTAAGAAATTAAAATAAGCAACTTCCTTGTGTGTGAAGTACATTAAGAATGACTTGTGTTCTGAAATTAGAATGTGATGAAATTCCACAATTGTAAATTTACTAAAAATCCTTGAAGTGTACATGTAATACAAGTGAATTTTATGTTAGGTAAATGATACCTTAAAATGCCATTAAAAATGACCAAGGGTGATTGCTTTAAATAAAGCATAAATTCAAAACTCAACTATTACCTTATGTTATGAAGTTTTCATATTACTCTGCGCACAAAAAAATACCACAAACTTTCATTTCAGCATTCAGGAAGTATGATGATGTCCTCGGGGTATTAATGGCTAATAACAAAATTAGTTCAGGTTTCCAATTAATGTTACATTGAAAGATTCCATCGTGTTAGTTTAATATTGATAGCCTGTTTATGTAAATGCCATCGTTAGTGTCATTCTGATGTCTGTTTATGCATTGCATAAAATCAGATAGATCACATATTTAAAACATGAAGGCATATGGTCAGGGGAGTAGACCTTTAGTCTCTGTGTCATCTGAGTAAATGGGAAGGTTTAAATGTTGGCACATTCTATCTCTTGTCATGTATTAAAACTTAGGTCCAGGGGAGGATGGTTAATTCCCCAGTGGTAAAGGAGCAAATAGTGAAGGTAGAGGAGATGGATCCTGGCCTGAGGTACATACACCCTTTAAACTGAGATGGAGAAACTTCATATTAATTCATTCAACAAAGGTGTGATGTTGCCAATTCTGTGCCAATCAATGAGCTCGGTACTGATGCTGCAGTGGTAACTGAGTCTAACAGGTCTCTTTCCTAAGGAGTGTATATTCTAATGGTTGAGAGGAATGAGCAATTCAATGTCAGAGGCAATGAAGGAGAATAGAGACTGGGGTCCTCTGTGGAATAAAGGCAGAGTATGGTCATCAACAAGGTTGCCCAGGACACTGCAGGGCTCTCTGGTCCTCGTGGTGGGAAAGGAGACTCAGGTTTCAGTGAGGGGTCAGGCACCTCAGCAGTCTTCGGTGGACACCCAGAGCTCCAGTGTGGCATGTAAGATAATACTAAGTCTTATTAAATGAGAGTAAGACAATGTTTAAAATTGCCTGTCTCCACTATGGGCTTATCTGGGGCCCAAAGTGGACCTTGGTCCTCAAGTAAAGAGTTCTTAGAGACAGTGAGCCCAGCTATTGGAAACCACAATGAGTTCAGCTGAGAAGAGGCTGTGTGTCAGTGGTTGAGGTGACCCTGGGCACAAGAAACCTGTGTTTTAATTCCAGTTCTGCCATCTAGGAGCTAGGTAATTGGGCCTGTAGTTTAAGTAGTTTTCTTATCTATAAAAGGTCAATGATGGGAATGGTATCTAAGTTATTGATTTGCTATGATGATTAAAAGAGATAAAGTATGGGGACATCTGGGTGGCTCAGTGGTTGGGCATCTGCCTTCGGCTCAGGGCCTGATCCTGGAGTCGCGGGATCGAGTCCCACGTTGGGCTCCCTGCATGGAGCCTGCTTGTCCCTCTGCCTATGTTTCTGCCATTCTCTCTCTCTCATGAATAAATAAATAAAATCTTTTTAAAAATAATAAATAAATAATAACTTTTTAAATAAATAGTGAATTAAAAAATAAAAGAGATAAAGTATGAACAGTACTTGGAAGACTGCCTATCTCTCCTCAAATTCAAGACATGTTGCCCACTACTAAAGGATGCAAGGGCTTAACTGTGCAAATGTAAATAGGTCCTTTAATCTCATTGTCCCACAGAGGATCCAACTATAAACCAATGAGAATGAGTCTACAGGCCATACAAAAGCCAGTCTTACCACTGCTTCTAAACTTAGTTACTAATAAGTAATCAGCTTGAGTATAAATGCCCAGTAAAGCAGCTTTAGATGTAAATGACCTCTCTAATATCCTGGTTTCTATTTCTGTAAAAGTCCCCATGCCAGAGACAATGCTGTAGGAACACTTTAGATTTTACATTAATATAGTATCTCACCTTCCCAGTACTGTAGCTTGCATCACCTCTCAAGATTTCTAGGCTTCCCGAGAGCATTTTAGACAGGGCCTGTACATGATATTAGCCATGCAGAATGGAATGTGGGCTTAATGAGCACACTTGTGACTATGTGATGTGGCACAGGAGTATGGAGCAGAGAGGGGTGCGTCACAGAAGAAGGAAGGATGACTGAATGCCATGCATGGTCACATAGTAGGAGAATTCTTTTTTTTTTTTTTTTTTTTTTTTTTAGTAGGAGAATTCTTAAGAGAATGCATTCCTCTCACACTCCCCTTAGCTTCCTCTTTGACTAGAGTGGGAGTGGCCAATGGACAGGGAGACTTGAGCAAGCAGAGCTCTGGTTTTGGCTAGGCATCTCCTTTTCTTTCTCCTTTATAGACTCAGTCTGAATTACAAAGACAGGAAATAGGCAACACTTCCAAAGAACTCTAGCCAGTGGTGGGTGTCAGATGTCTCCTTAACACTAAGTGGATGAACTACAGGTGGTAGAGACAACAACAAAAGCTGTGAATTGCTTTGTGGGCAGAATAGAACTCTGAAATTGTTTAGACCTCAACCTACCCCTGCTTGTTCTCCAGTTTATCAGTATCACATCAAGGCTTCTCTTAGCCTATCAGCAGAATCTGCCTGGAACCTACTCCAGAGCACTTTTACTAATACTGGTAATGAATACTTGGATCTGTCCATTCCAAATTAGAGCTTCTTTATTCCTTGGCATGGAAGCCACACAAAAGGGGACTGCCATATTTGATTTTTATCAACTCTGACTCCACAAGGACACCAGGCCTATGTCAGAGGCTCAGAGCCCTTTGCCTTTTCCCAATACCACATCTTTGAGTGAGCTTCAACTTTAGTGAATTATTTGCACAATTTTCTTTCTACACATTCACCAAAATTTTACTTTCACCTGACAGTAATGCAAAGATGTCTCAAATTGTTGTTCAGGTGATAAAAGACCAGACTGATGAGTAGTTTTGCACATTAAAAAAAAAAAAATTAAAATTTTTCAAGTGAGGAAGTACAAGGAGAGAAGGAACTAGATATGTTTAGAGAAATTTTATACTTAGGATAGCAGATCTTTTTTAATATATTTGTGCAAAAAAAAAAAATAAAAGGGGCCCACTATAAAATATTACTCTAAATCTACATTTGTTTTGAGCTGCTATAGACTTTCAAGTTCTGAAAATATGACTTATCCGGTCTAGTAATGCATTAAGAATACTCTGTGGTTTTTTTTAAAAAAAAATGAGCTATTGATCTTAGAAGATTTTAATTTAGATTATTTCACTTAAAAGTGTAATAAATGGCAGGGCTCATGTTGAATCACTAAGACAGCAATTATTTTAAGAGTATCAGTCATCTGTGCTTCCATTTTAATCAAATCTCTTTATAGAGTTTTTAGACGGTATTTGAAATAACCATATAACCTGTCTGTGGAAAGGTGTTTTGAGTTGTATGTCAAAAGTTGAAGAGAAATTAGACAACTCTTAGTTTTAAAAAGACTAATAATGACAGATGGGCAATTGCTTTTATTTTATTTGTGAACAACTGTTGTTTTGTAAGGCTTTTTTTTTTTTTTTTTTGAAAGTGAGAGAGAAATGGTATAGTATCAATTAGAAAAATAACCCAGACTGTTTCTGAGTTAAATTTGCAAGGACTAAAAGTCTCTGAAAAGTTAGGTTAAGAACAATTACATAATTTTGATGACCTCTAGGCAATGAATTCTTGATCATGTTCATAAGAAAAAGACAAATATAATAAAAAGAGAGATGAGACAGACCTTGCTGTTAGCATTACCTTGTGGTTTTACCTTGGAAGTCAAATATTTAGTCTGAAAGGCCTTTTACCTCTGACATTTTCAGGTTTCAATGAAGATTTCTTTTAGCCCTTCATCTCTGGAGCCAAGACCGTGAGCCCTTCCTTAATCCTATAAAATTCATTTAGAGTCATCTTTCCTGACATCTGTACATAAAGCAATATAAAACATTATAAATTAAATTACATCTGAGGAATTCATCTGAAATTCTATTTCACTGTTTAATAATTAAAAGTTGAAAACCTCTCTCTAGCTTTATGGCACTCCCTAACAAGAATAAATTTTCTTGATAAGGCATCCTCATCCCAAACAGTGGAAGCCGTTGACATATTCTCCACAGATGAGTTTAGTGATTAATAAATCCTGTCCTCTGGGATGTGACTTCATGGTTGAAGCACTTATTGAGGTGATTTTACATATTCAGTTCCTGAATTATCCACCCATTTACAAGTGTGTGAATTTAGCATAAGTGCCTCCATTTTCTTGTTCTTAAAATGGAGATGGACAACAAAACCTACTACACAGAGTTGTTGCAAGGATTAAATGAGTCAAAATGTCAGTTCAGAGCCTGGCACAGAGAAAACACCACCTGTGTTGGCTATTATAACTATTATTGTTTTTGTGTTGTTATTCAGAAAAAACCTTTATGCTTCATAGGAATAAGAAATTGTTTGGAGGAGAGGGCCTTCTAGGAGGACAAAAATGATGGTAGCTACAAATTGTTTTCATTCCTTGTTGAGTCTTATGCATTTCTAGTGTGTCACAGAACTAATTTTCAAAAGCCTAAAAACCACAAAGTAGTAGGGAGAGAGAGCAGTATTCTTAAACATGAGAATCATAGGCATCACTGTATGTATGAGGAGAGCTACATGGGGTAGTTTCAAGAGTGCTAGGAAGGGCTTTTGTCCACACATTGGTCTCCTATACCCTGATTTAGGCTTCAACTTATTCATCCACACCCAAACACTTTTTACTGGTCCAATAATTCCCCCTGTTCTAATGCTCATACTTAAAGAATAGACATATTAGATGACTATTTCCTAAGGACTACTGGGTGTAAACTAAATCATTAGACTTCCAATTTCACTCTAATAACTACCTGAGGAGAAATTTTGATGATGGCAAGAAGAAGGAGAGTCACCTGGAGGATAGCCAGGCTACCCAACAGTTTGTGAGGTATGCTGGGAGTAATGTATAATTCATAATTCAAATTCTAAATTTTTATATAAATTGAAGCAGGGATCCCTGGGTGGCTCAGCGGGTTAGAGCCTGCCTTTGGCCCAGGGTGTGATCCTGGAGTCCTGGGATTGAGTCCCACTTCAAGCTCCCTGCATGGAGCCTGCTTCTGCCTCTCTCTCTCTCTCTCTCTCTCTCTAATAAATAAAGTCTTTAAAATAAAATAAAATTCTTAAAAAAAATTAAAGCAGACTTGAAAGTAATACCCTTAATTATGGCACTTTTGCATTCTGGTATATTTTTGGAGCACTAAGAGTGGACATGCAGCTAGGATACCGGGAATTGCCCATAGTCTACACTGTATTATATCTAAGCCATAGCCCTTATTATTTTTAGCAGGATGTCACATATGCCATTGACAAAGGAGCTCTTCACCCCTCCAAAAAATCTCTACAAACCTTCTCCAAGCCACTTACAATAAAAGCACATATTCAACACACTGCATATGCAAGAAGAGTGGGCTTGCTCTGCAAATGCAACTTCTAGATAAATCCTGAATCCCACTTTCCTATTATCCTATTCCCAAGTACCTCAGTATTAAAAATCTGGAACCACCAATGGCTTTCCACCTGTGATTCCTCTGTCCAGAATGATCCTCTCAGATCTCAAAACGGCTGGCCCTTTCTCATTGCTGAGATCTCGGCTTATCTCCCACTGTCTCAATGAGCATTTACCCAGTGATCCTGTAGAATGTGGCTCCCAGTGCTTGCCCCCCTCTTCATCATGTAACTCTTGAACTGTCTTTCTTCCCCTTAATTGCTAACTGAAATGAACCTATTTCATGTATTTGGATGGCATCTGCCTCCTTTGCCCAAAAGGAATCTCGAGGAGAGAAGGGATCTTGTTTGTCTATTGCCTGACACATAGTAGGTGCTCAATGCCTATTTGTGAAGTGAAATAAAATGACAGTGAGGAAAGAATAATTATAACATGAATACTTACCACTACTAAAAGACAATGCAAGCCTGGTGAAGGGCTTGGGGGCGCCCAAGGGGACCCGTGAGGAGGTGCACAAGGGAAGAAGTAATTACCCAAAAGTAACAAAGAGAATTGGAACAGAAGACTGATGGGACAAGACTGGGTAGGCAGAAGGCAGGCAGGGATGATACTTGGCAAAGATAACCCCGAGCTATTCATGAGCTTGCCCGTGCACGTGCGAACTACAGCATTTCTTCTCTCTGGTTTTCCATTTAGAGAAACAAAGAAGCTGATTATCTTGTAGAGCCTAAAATAGACTTCAGACCTCCTTATTCTCATTTCTGAGATGGCTCCAGGCCTCTCTGGCAGTCATTCTGGAGGGCTGACTTGGTCATTTTCGTACAGCTGTGGGATGTGTCATGAGTTTCCATGTCTCATATGGCTGAGAATCTGCTGAATGAGGGGAAGTGGGAACCTCGAACCTCTGGCTCACTAAACAACCAGTTAATTCACTTTTTAAAATGATGTGCCGTGTAATAGAAAGGCTGGGGATTTAAAGTTGGCAGGGGTCAGCTTAGCCTTTGATGGGGGAATTCACTCTAAGTGATTACCCCACTGCTTAAGTGTTCAGTAATAAAACTTAATTCATCCAGATTGATTTTCCACTTTCCATCATCATCAAATCCTTGCTACTCCACTGAGTATACTCCCTTGCCACTTGAAAGCTGTGTGGTGGAATCTAAATAGCAATTCAGAGGAGCAAGATGGGAGGATGGTATGAAATAGGAATGTTAGGGGTTCAGCAATGGTTATTGTACATTGTTTCTCTCATCCAAATCCTAGTTTGATTTTCTCTCATAATTATTTCGAACTGTTTATAAGCAGTCCTAGAGCACTTTCCTGGAGAAATTTCTCTAAACCACAGGAGAAAAAAGAGCTCAGGCTCCTAAGTGATATGTGTCTGAATTCTCTACTTTGATGGTTAATAAAACAAGGTGTTTGTTCCCACCTGGAGCTGGGTCATCACTTTCTAGAGATCCATTAACAGTTTTCTACAATACCTGTAGGTATCTCATGACCCAATGGCCTGAGAGTTTGCTGAAGGAGCAGGTGATAAAAATGCAATCTCTAAATAATCTGCCATGTTCTTATTTTACAAATCTCTTGTGTTTTACAAACCTACTCATGTCTTTGCCTATTGTCAAAACATCTTTTGGAGCACCTACCTATTATATCATTAATTATAATTATTTTGTGTTATATCATCATCCTAAAATAAACACTCTGTGAGGGTGGGAACCAAACCTGCCATGCCCCATGGTTTTTCCCAGGAGTCAAGCCCTCAATAAGTTTTATTGAAATGAGTTGGATTTATAAAATTTCTGCTACAATCCTTTCTGTATGTATATAGGCTAAAAAGCACTAGAACCTCACTGCATGCTGGCGTGTTAACAAAACTGTTATTCACATCTCTGCGTCCTAGAGATAAGAGTGCCTTAACATAGAATCATAATGCAGGAAATTGTTCAATCAGAATCAAACCCCAGTTCCTGGGCAATGCAGCGAGGCACAATATACAGAACCCTCTAAACCTTAAATATTATAATAACAATGCCTCGCTTTTGGACGACTCTAACACAGTACAACTATTTTCTCATCTAATCTTCACAATAGCACACAAGAGAGGAAGGGCAGATATTATTATCTTCATTTTGAAGGTAATGCATTGAGTCAGAGCATAGATAAGTGACTTGCTTTCATTGCATAGCAAGCATCAGAGCAGAAAGTTGGCAACCACTAGCCAACTAAGTTTCTACTAGTTCATTCTTTTCCCACTAAACTGCACTATGACATTTGCCTTCCTCATGCTGTGCTTTTCATAATTTCATGTGCATACAGATTGCCTGAGAATCTTGTTAATACACTAATTCTAATTCAGTATGTCTGAGGCGATATCTGAAACTTTTGATTTCTAACAAACTCCTAGGGGATGCTGATGGTGCTGGTCTCCAGACCACAATTTGAGTGGTGAGGTTCTAGTGGACAGTGACCATGCTATCCCATCTTTATACATCCACTGCTTGACACATGCTAGGTACTCAACAAATATTTATTGACAATGAAATAATGAAGAACCAACCATGCTTAACCTGCTTTTGATATCTCCAGCACTGAGCAAATAGTAAAATACTCAGGAAATAAGTAGTGAATTCATGAATTAGTCAAGCAGTCAATGAAACAGAGAAAGTGCTGACTGTGAAGAACTCCAGGTGATCACTTGATGGTAAAACAAAAGACTTTCAGAGAAGGAGTATCCTTGGAATACACCTCAGTGCTTGCCCTATGCTAATTCTTAAGTTATGTTAGCATAGGGCAGTTTGTTGATGCATTTGCATCCATAAGAACATGTTCTTGGGGATCCCTGGGTGGCGCAGCGGTTTGGTGCCTGCCTTTGGCCCAGGGCGCGATCCTGGAGACCCGGGATCGAATCCCACATCGGGCTTCCGGTGCATGGAGCCTGCTTCTCCCTCTGCCTATGTCTCTGCCTCTCTCTCTTTCTCTCTCTGTGACTATCATAAATAAATAAAAAAATTAAAAAAAAAGAACATGTTCTTGATGCTACATACATAATATGATGACTTTTTTCCAAGTACTTTTTATGCTATGAGGACATTGTCGCCCTCATACCCCCGCCAAGGCTCAACAAAGTAAAACAATTTCAGCATTCTCATTTTTGCCCTGGGGAAAGAAGTCTGAGTTGCCCCAGTCTCTCCAGCAGAGCTGAAATTAGAGCCCAGATCTTGTTACTCAGCTGATTCTGAAGGGTTTTTTCATGCATACCAACTTCTTTTACCTATACAGAGTTCCTGCATGGTGAATGGGGTTTTATACTTCAAGTGAAATATTTAACTGTTCTGAACTAAGTTATGAAATAAAGGGCTTTATTAAGAGTAAGAGATAATACGACAGAACTTAATTAAAATTCTCTGAACAGTTGGTGAGATAGGACAATACGATACACATTAAACCATTTACTAGGAATCCCATTTCAAGGTCTGGGACACAAGGCACTCTGGCACATTGAATCTACCTCAGGAAAGCATTAAAGCACTCGTGATGTGTAACTTAACCTATGAATGGTGTTACTTCACAAACTCCCAGTAGCAGGGACATTTTTCAGAAAGTAGGGCTGTGGGGGGGCAATAGCCAAAATAGAGAGGACCAGGATGCCCTGCTCTTCTTCACGGAGGGACTCAGGCCACATGCTACTGCTTGCTTCCTAATCTCTTCAGCCTTCCTCTTACCCACCTGGGGCTCCACCTAAGACACACATTAGCCCCATTATCTAAGGCATTTCCAGATGTTGAGCAAGAAAGACATTTTGAAATTGAGAACACCAAACTCTCCAATTATAAAGAGAGGGGGAAAAAAAACTCCAATAGGAGCAGGGATAGTTTGCTGTGCAGCTACCTCAAACCATGTAACTGGGACTCAGTTTCCGTCCATCTCTCAGTTCTGTTTTCCTCCAGATGGACTTCACTATCAGGAAGGTGTCCCCTTGGGGTGGCAAGATGGCCTCCTGCTTCTCTGCAACCCCAATAGAAGGAAAGTGCCTCCCTGACTAGTAGTCCACAGAAAAGTCCCATGATTCAACCCAATTTGGTAAACTTAATCCACTTGCCCAAGACCAAATAAACCAATCACCATTGCCAGAGATGTGTTCTAGTCAGGTCTAGTTGAGTGCCTCCTCTTGCTCAGGAGGATGGAACCTAACTGTAACATAGTAACCAAGAGTTTGGAAGGCGTAGCTCCCCAAAGGAAACTGGGAGCACTGTTACTAAAAAGAAAGAAGGAAGAGATGATGAGTAGGCAAGCAAGAAAGGTCTGCTATTAAGTCTGCTTTTATATTTTGTCTAAATTCTGATAATTAGGTTGCTCTTTGGTTCAAAAACCCAGTCCCCTCCCCCCCCCAAAAAAAAACCCAGTCCCTAGTTTGAACACCATTTCTGATAAATGGCTCCCTATCTTTCTCTATATTTGGATCCTGTCTTGGTAACCTGCCTGAAAATAACAATAATAATAGCTGGTAATGTTCATCAAACACTTACTCTGTGCCAGAATTTGTGCTAAATGCATTATGTGTCTCATTTTATCATCCAAACACCTATAAAGGTTTGCTTTATTTTAACTCCATGTTTAGTTGAGACAGCTCAGGCTTAGAGTTAAGGAGCTTTCCCAAGGTAACATGACAGTTATGGGAGAACCAGGATATAAACTTCTGTTTGATTTCAGGGTTGAAGCAATTAATCACTATACTCTGTCATGCCTACATTTTCATGGACTTGTTTACAAGAAATACTTGCCTGTCTTAAGGCAAATCACTTGGCACCTTCAGACTTTAACATTGTCATCTGTGAAATGAGAAAGACAATAGTGGCCTTTGATCTGCCTATCTCTTTTCTCAGGGCTATTGTGACGATTGGATGAGGTGATATATATGTAGCATTATGATTATTATTATTTCTTATGTAATGAGGCAAATTGAAGATACAAGTATAAATTTGGTTATAGAAACACACACACACCAGCCAGTTCCCATAGTCACTCACTTCTAGCTCTGCCAAGAACACACAGCCTTTTTAGCCAGTTCCCTAATCCTCTCAGACACTCTGGGACTCCATGTACTTTATCCACCCCCCAAGAGGTGAAGTTTCATTGTATGCCCAGTGTCTGACCTGGTGTCTGGCCACCTCCCACAGGTCCTTTCCTCTCCGCTTTTCACATTCCTGCTCTGCAAGACCAATGGCCACTCCTGAGAAGACCTCTTGCCTTTCTCTGGGTCATCATCCCCATGCAGTACGCCATGCCATATGGCAGCCTTATGTCATCACTCCTGCTCATTTTTTCTTTCTTGGCACTTAACACCCACAGGACTGGAAAGAAATCCTCAGCTCTGTCATTCAGAATGAGCAAGTAACAGAATGCACAGTGTCAGACTTCAATTTCCACCTATTTGATGGCTTTTTTATTAAGCTAATGTTGCTGAATTCCTATAAAATTCAGGGAAGTGGAAAGAATTTGAACAAGTCTCAACATCTCTCTCTCTGGGGCCACCCCAAACATGCAAAGCAGCCATGTCTTCTGTCATCTTCTTTAGAGAGGGTTTCTTTTTAATCAACATATTTTTATTCTAATAATCTTGCCCAGTGCACCTATCTTACAAGGTATAATGGCGATTTAAAAATTCAGAAATGCTTTGCACTACAGTTTAGCTTTTCAAAACAGAGAGGGCTTGAAAAAGTCAATAAATAAAGGGAATTCTAAGCATCTTAATCACTATAATTGCTGAGCTGTGTCTTCTGTGAAGCATTTTCCTGACTGGTATCCAGGGTGGTAATTCCTCTTAGATCATCCCCTCAATAGAATGTCTCCCTTGAATTCTCAGTATTTGTCCTTAACAGCACTAAGGCTCTTTGTTAAAGACTTTTTACCTTGGTGGACAAAGCTGAAAGCACACGAGACTGTTGAGATAGCAATTTTTCAACTTAATAACAGCGTGTCTTCAGCAAACGTAAATACAGATGTTGTAGTTTAAATGGGTGTTTCAGTATTGTCAGATAAGGGGCCATTTATTAAACACAAGTGAACAAACAACTTTCCAGCCAAAATATACTCAGCTCTTGAGTGTTTATAAAATCTGGAAGGTAGCTTCTCTTGTTTTCTCCTATTTGTAGTGGATGGATTTAAGAGATGAATGGAACACTTCTTCCTGACCTGAGTGATCAGGAATGTGATGGATGTGTGGGAAGATTTTCTCAGGAGCTAGAAGTAAAGATATTTGTCCTTACAGTTCTTCACCGTCTTTTTCTCAGTCAAGCAAGCTATTTAATTTCTCTGAGCCTCAATTTTCTCATTTATAGACTGAACAGTATTTTAGCTTACCTCGAACCTTAATTTTCTTTGCTAATGAAATTTACATGAGGGGTGTGACACAGGCCTAGCCAATCAGTATTCAGTCCCTCTGGCCACCATGATTGATTTAGGTAGAAGCATATGATGCCTAACAATCCAATAAAACTCAGGACTTTTGCTAGAAGCATCAGTCAAGATCATCCTTATTTTATGTGATATCCAGTTCAGGAGAATGAAAGCTAGAGCCATGGGATGCCACCACACGGACAGGGTCTGCCAGAGAGCAAAACTGACACAGAGGAAAGAAAATTATCAAACAAATGGTGACATTGAATCCAGGAATAGAAGTTTGTTAACTCCTCAAAGAGCCAACAGCTCCAAGGCAGGATCATAATAAACGTTCAGCAACAATTTGTTAGAGGAGTAGATAAGGATTCTAGATCTTGTCTTCCTCAGCTTGTAGCATGGAGCCAGCAGGGCTAAAGACCAGAGCTCCACACTTATCCATTTAACTTTAAGGAATTTCAGCAACTTTTGGAATCCTTTCTGTCATGAAGAAGCTGTACGTGTGAGGCAGGCTACACACCTGATCTTTACCTTGGCTTCATCATCTGTGAAAGTTGGGTAGTGGTGGTTCTCTAATTTTTTTTTTTTTTTTTTTAGGATAGTTGTGAGGATCTAATGACACTATGAGGTGAAAGATCATTCTTTATTCTTCGGTTCAGGTTAGGCACTGAAAGTGTCTCATCTGAGCAATGTCCACACTCCCTTGCTAAGGTAACAATGGCAGTTCTCTCTTTGGAGCCATTTATGGAAAGAGTTTCTGTACAAATAAAATTGTAAAAGTCTGAAAGAGCATATCAGACCAGCTGTGGCCATCATTACATATCACTCTAAACACCATTCTGCTTATTTTTGTCATACGGGAGCATTTGATTTTAATTTACCCATTTAAAAATTAGCTTTCTCTATGGATTGCCCATCCAGCAGTCCTTGTGCAGGCAAAACTTCTGTTAACTTTAATAAAAGTTTTAAACACGAAATGTTGCTAGGACATGGCTGATATTTTATTCATACTGCTGCTGATGGTTTTGAATGTTTTCATTGTTTCATTGATGCCCCAAGGCTGGTTAAGGAAGAAACATAGTTTTACTCATCAAAATAAAAAAAAATTATACAAATAAAAAATGATGCCAATAAATATCAAACAATAAATTCCCCTAGACCTTCTTTCCCTAAAAATTTGGGGGCCATATACATCCCTAATCATATATTTCAGAGCAAGGCAATTAATACCAAAATGGTAAAGGTGATGAGAGTGAATGAGAGATTATTTCACTGAACTTGGTTTTGCTGCACTTACTATAACTTTTGAAACTTTCCCGTAAAAGCAAAATAAACATTATTATCCCAACCCCAAACCACTGTCTTTGTATTGTGGCTGATTTTGTAATGATTTGTCCCGTAGATTTTTCTATGTTAGATATTGCTGGGTTTTTTGTTTTGTTTTGTTTTTTGTTTTGTTTTGTTTTGTTTTGTTTTTAGCTGAGCAGATTTGGAGGAGTTGCATTTATGGCTCAAATATCCAATCTAAATTTGGTTCTCCGATAGCAATGGATGGATGACTTGCCTCTCATAAGAATGATGGAACTTGGATCGTTGTGTCAATCACAGATAGTGGATTGGATCTCTGGCCTCAAATAATAAAACTCTGCACCAAGAGATAGTATCGTCTCCTTCCCTTAAATAACAATCCTCATTGCTAGCTGGGATAAGAATTTCATCTTCAATAACTGATCACTGTGACAGAAAATCGGTTTTGGCAAATCATGTTTAAAATTATATTATTCAATCGTTCTCATCTCAGAGACACTTTCCATCTGCTCCTCAAATCCAATGCACATTACAAGACACAGGTTCATTCATGCAACAGATGATTGCCATTATTTTTAAATTTTACTTTATTTTAAAAAAGCAAAGGCAAACTCTCCTTTGAGTCCTCATGGCCTGTATTTTATACATTGATATTAAATTAAAAGACAGAGCCAACATGGCATCATGCTTTGGTATAGTGCTAAAAGGTATCAAGCTCATTTTAACAAGGACAATATCCTGGCAAAGGTACATGGTCTATAAATCTATTTATTTTACACTGTGGAAGTGAACAAAGAAAGATTCATAGTACAAGAAAGTCAATCAGTGGCCATATGAGAAAGTCTTAGGATCCATTGCTCACCCCATTTCGGTCACCTAGAGATTTATGAAAGAAGCTACTGTGTTAAAAGTTGAATCATGTGGGCCAAGTTGCATTTTCCTCCAAAGAAAATACTGATGACTAAGTGTTATGCAGATAAAATGGGGTTCTTTCTTCAGTAAAGCATATGGAGGTCATGCATGACTGGAGAGAACATCCCATTTTCATCACTGCAGAGGTGATAGGTGTATCTGAAGCCAACTGGCTTCTGAAAGAGAAAATGCCAGATCATTCTGCCACGGTGCAGGCAAGATGTAATCATTCTGAAACCATATGCATGGTTGAGTTCCATTTTTAGATGTATTTGTTAATTGGTGTCTAAATGAGCTGGAGATTCCAAGGGGAAAATCAAATGGTCTAATTAGAGAGAGTACAGACTAAGAGATTCAATCAACAGTGGACTGAGAGTTAGCTGGTTCAAGTTCTTGGTCTTGCTCTGTTGCCAACAAGCTCTAACCTTCCGCAACTCGTTTGACCCCTGTATCCTCATCTATAAAAGGCTGACCAAGTGATCCCTGAAGTCCCTTTTAATTCTCCCATTTTCTGGAGCAATAATCAGAATCCGTTGGATCTCTAGATCTTAGTAAAAGAAACAGCAATTTAGAACAGCATTGCCAAATACAGTAGCCTCATTTGGGTATTTAAATGTAAATATAAATCAATTAAAATGGAATGAAAACAAAAATCCAATTCCTCAGTCATACAAGCTACACTTTAAGTGTTAAATAGCCACATGTGGCTAGTGGCTATTGTATTAAATAGTACAGATTACAAAACATTTCCATGACTGCAGAAAGCACTGATTAATTTTTTTAAGATTTATTTATTTATTTATTTATTTATTTATTTATTTATTTATTATAGACACACACACACACACACACACAGAGAGGCAGAGACACAGGCAGAGGAAGAAGCAGGCTCCATGCCGGGAGCCCCACGCGGGACTCCATCCCGGGACTCCAGGATTGTGCCCTGGGCCAAAGGCAGGCGCCAAACCGCTGAGCCACTCAGGGATCCCCAAAGCACTGATATATAAAGACTATTTTCCATCCCCCAGAACCCAGTAGTATCTTATCAGTATTTGTAGAATAAATAAATGAGGGAATGAGAGATAATTAAAGCCAAAACCAATAGTCTGACAAAGAGCTACAACCAAAAAAAAATCCAGAAATTATGATGTGCACTGAAAGTGAAAAGAAACCCCTGTTCTATTCTTACATTCTTGGTGAAGTCCTACCTGAACTGCCAGGTGTAGTTCTACTCTTTGTAATTTGAAAGGTAAGCTAGAAGTGGAAAACAAATAGAGACAGGCATTGATGATGGTTAGTTTTATGTGTCAGTTTGGCTAAGCTATATGATCCAGTTATTTGATCAAACACTAACCTATGTGTTACTGTGAAGATATTTTGCAAATGTGTTTAGCATCTACAGTCGGCTCATGTCAAGTCAAGGAGATAACCCTCACTATGGATGGTCCTCATACAATCAGTTGAAAGACCTTAAGAATAAAAACTGTGATTTTTCCAGAGAATTTTTCCCTTAAAACTGCAACACAGGGGTCATGATCTCAGGATCGTGGGATTGAGCCCTACATTGGGCTCCACACTCACCAGGGAGTCTGAGATGGTGTCTCTCTGCCACCACCCCCGCCCCCACACACACACACTGGCACGCACATGCTCTCTCTCAAATAAATAAATCAATCTTAAAAAAAAAAAAACTTGCAACACAGAAATCCTTCAGTTTTCTGCCCTATAGATTTCAGATTTGCCAGCTGCCACAATTAATTGTATGAACTAGTTCCTTAAAATAAAACATGCATAAATATATATTAACATATATATGATTATTTAATATCTAACCCACTTTCTGGTACCAAAATCTGTATCAGAGACTGATGATATTTGGCCCTCAGGGATCTGGTTTGTAATTATTTTGGTAAAATTTCTAGAAAACCTATCCATTTGACATTCTATATAAACTGGTGGCTCTCCCAAGGTCCCATTCAGTTTTTACCACAAAGCTTTTTTCAAGATACCCCAAATGATGACTTGTGGTCACCAGGCACTCTTTCTTTTTGGCTGAGCTTTCCTAGACTTAAGAAGGGAGGCTCTTACTTCTCTGTCTCCTGTGATATCAATACACTCATTTTTCTTTACTTGAAATCTGTTTCTTGTTCAGTAAAGCAGTATTGAAATGGAAGCTAGGGTTTGGAGTGAGACACTGATATTTATCAAGTTACTTAACCACTGAATGCTTCATCTTA